>NW_020171520.1:321452-507112 GCF_001040885.1 Strongyloides ratti | reverse complement strand
ACGTCTTGTATATTCAATTGCATGCATAATCTGTGCTAATTTGGATCGTTTATAAGCTTCTTTTTTATCAAAATAATCAAAAGAATTGATTCTTTTCAAATCAATCTCTTTACAACTACTTTCTACTCCACTACTAATATTAATTATTCTACCACCTTCTTTAGATTTTTGTAATAAAGGTGTTAAAAGTTCAGTAAGTACAAAATGTCCAAGATAATTTGTTTGCCACGTTACTTCACATTGATCAACTGTTAACTCAAATTTTGGATGATACTTTATATCTGCGTTATTAATAAGAATATCAATAACTGCCTCATCTATAATTATATTTTAATAAAATATTTTATAATAAACAATAAATACCTTTTTTTAATTTATCAACAGATTCTTTAATTGAAGATATATTTGTAAAATCACATTCAATAAATCTTATGGGTGTGTGTCCGCGATTATTTCTTCGCATATCATAGCTAGCATCCACAGCTTTATCTAAACTAGGACAAAAGACATAAACTCTCCCTCCTCTAATATAAAATTCACGCATTAGTTGTACCCCTATTTCAGAAGCAATATCAGTAATAACTATAACTTTATTTTCAACAGTCACATTTTCATTAAAGCGTTTCCCTTTAAATTTCCCTTTAAAAAGCAATCTTAAAAAACAAAGTACTGAAACTGAAAGTGTTACACCAACAATAAAATTAGGCATTTCAAAAAACTTTTAGCTTTTTTTTTAAAAGAATCTAGTAGTGGAATATATATAATGTTAATGTTACGAAATAATAATGTTAATGTTACGAAATAATAATGTTGAATATATTTTTTAGCAAATTATTTTATATAGAAAATTGTTGGATAAATGTCGTACTTAAGGCAAATTTACTTTTCCAATAATCATATCATTATAATTTTAATAATACTATCATTAGAAAATTTTTTTCTACTGATGTATTATAACAAAATTGTATTAAAAAAGTTTATGTTGATGGTAGTTGGAAACAAAATTTAAAAAATGGTCGTGATGTAAATTTATTTATATATATATAAAATATTTGATTATTTATTTTTTTAAGTATGGAATTCTATATCCTATATATATATAGAAGATAAATGATCTTCAAAAAATAATTTTTTCATTGAGATATTACAGCATAAAGATAAAAAAGTAGCATCAATAATCTTTGCTCAAAATTGTTGTTTCAATTGATTTTGAGAAAAACAATTATGATTAAGTTAAAGAAAGGTCGGATAAACCGTTTTCCATATTAACATGTTAAAAAATAATTTTGAAGCAAGATATAAGCTTCTGAAATTGGACTAAAACTTTTTTGAATTATTTTAACTTTTAATGTTACATAACTTTTTAAAAAATCAATTTATCAAAAAAAGAAAAAAAGTACTCCTGGAGAATTTGAAGTACTATTAGGTTTCTGTAGCTTTATTCGTTCTTGAGATAATCAAAAAATAAATTTTTTTTTTCATCAAAAAAATTATTAATTAGCTATAACTTTTTATAAAGTAACTTTTTTAATAAGATGATGGGGTGAAAAATTATATAATTTTTGAAGACCTTTCAAATAAAATTAGTTTCATCAAAAAATATATATTGGCTCCAGAGATATAGCCAAAAAAAAAATATTTAAAATTAAGTTTTTGAGAAAAAAAACGGCTGGGGCAAATTTAAATTACTACAATTTGATATCAGATTCATGAAAAAATTTTATCATTTGATATAAAAGATTCACTAAAATAAAAAAATTTTTTTTTCGAAAAAAAAATATTTCTGTATAAATTTTTGAAAAAATGTTAGTTAAACTAAAAATTTTAAAATTGTTAATAAGACTTTAATTACGCATTTATTAATTCTCTTTTGTTTGAAATAAGTTTCATTCAAAAAAAATCTTTCATTTTTGAGATATGACGAAAAGAAAATGTGATGTTTTTTTTTGTAATTTTTTCAATTTTTTTTTCAAACGTGAAAAAATAATGTTTAAAATAAATTTTTTAAGGTAAATAAAAAAGGATCACGGAGTAATTTTGTTGGCTTCAATTTAAGATAAAAATCAAGAAAAAATATTGTGATTTAATATATGAAACCCGTAGCAGACTGATTTCACTTTGCAAAAATTTTTTTGAATATATGTTTTACCAAAATTTACATATGCTTTATATCATATATATATATGTAAAATTTTGTATATACTATATTATGAATAATTTTTTTTGTATCATTTTTAAATATAAAATATTTTAATAATTTTATATATATTATACGTGTATGTTATGAATTAAATATTACCATTTATATTTATTAATTTTATATATACTATATATTAACATTAAATTATATATAATGAAATATTTAACAAAAAAAATGGTTCTTTTTTATTAGAACGCCGCCATATACTGATTTAATAAAATTAACATATAAAAATTATTTTTTATTTGCATATTAAAATATTATATAATAATTTTTTAAAGTTATTATAAATTATTAAAATAAAATAAAGTTTGATTTTTTTAATAAAAAATGAATATAAATTAATAAAAAAAAGGTAATTGATATTTGATTTTAATAAATAATTTTATAAACAATAAAAATTGAATTTTTTTGGTAAAAAATAAAGAAAAAAAAGGTAAATGATCTTTAATTTGTACTAAACAATTTTTTTTTTCAAAATTATGAATATTATAAAATGTCGCTAAAAATAGCGCAGGAATATTGTTTTGAAGGGATTTGCAGGGAAACACGAAGAAGCATGTTAGAAGGCAACATGTATGAATTTACATGGAGGGAAAATAATAAAAATAATGAATTTGAGTCCATGTTAAGGGTCATTTGTTTTTTTCATGAATTTTTAAGTGAAAACAAAGTTTTTTTTCAACTTTTTTTAAGTTACAAAGAGGGATTGGATAAAAATCTCTTCCCTTAAAATTTTATAAAAAAAGAAAACTTTTGAGGGGAGTTATGGGTATTTAAAAATGGCGGGGTTCAAATCATAAAGTACCAAAAAATTTGTTAATTAGTCTTAATCTTTCAAAGAGTACATTTTTCGATTTGATAATAAAATGAAAATTTATGTAGTTCTTTAAGATCTTTCAGTTAAATTTAGTTTGGCTTAAAAATAATTTACGGGTTTTGAGATATGATAAAAAAATAACTTAAAAATTTAAAAAAAAAAGCTAATTATTAGTACTATGTTGAGAAATAACCTTTTTTTTCTATGAATACACAAAATTCTGGAATTAATAATAGAGATAAACGTATGAATTTTAATAATTCACAATAAATCTATTGCAAAATGTAATTTAAAATATTAGTTTTGTTTATGAAACTACTTTATTACTATATAAAAAAAAATACAATAATATTACTACATTACATTCCAATATATATTTTTAATACAATACTCTACATTTTTAAAATATAAAATATACATTTTTTGGTTTTATATTTTGTGACTTTGTAATGCATTAAAAAATATTTATTAAGAAAAAAATAATTATAATGGGTATAAAAATATTACAAAAATGTTTTCATAATTTAAATAATAAATACATTATTATAAATCATAAAATTAATTTATATTATAAAAAAATTAAAAAAGAGATATACTTAATAGAAAATTTTTTCTAAATGTATTATATTTCAAAAAATATAAAAAAGATGAATTTTTAAAAATCAATACAAAAATTTTATTTTTTTTTAATCAAAAAATTTACCAAAATATAAAAAAATAAAGAAATATTTTTAATAATAAAAAAATAATTACTATTCTAAATGTTTCTTAATTAAAAAACAACACAGAGAAAAAAACGCTCATTTTTGATTCTCTTAGATCAATTTAATATATACAAAAAATCATTTTCAGTCCTCAATATTTTATGAATATTCATATTTTGAATTCAAAAATTTGTCTATTAAAATGGCTCTTTTGTGTTAAACGATGCGACGCTTTTTCTATATGTAAATATAAAAAAGGTATTATATTTTTTATCATAATAAATAAAAGTTTTTATTATTTTTTTTACATTTTGTTAATTAGTAAAAAATTTGAATAATTTTTTTGGTTCAATTTTGCATGTACCAGATTGATCTAAGAGGATCAAAAATGAGCGTTTTTTTCTCTGTGAAGAAGAGTAAAAAAAATTAAATATTTGATAACATTTTTTCTCGCTCAATTTTCGGTTTTATTTATTTTCGTATTTTTTTTTCTGAATAAATTACGCCAAGACAAAATGGTAATTTTTTTTTTCATAATCAATCAAATGGATAAAAATTAGTGTTAATTCAAAAAATATTTGTTTCTCTCGTATGGAAATGAAATAGGAAAGACTTTGGTAAAGTGAATAATTACGGTGTGAATCTCTCTTGTGGCGAATTTTTTTTTGGGACAATTGAAATGAATTCTATAAGTTAAAAATCTTATATGTGTACGCGCGCTCTTTATTTATATTTTGATAATCTCTTTTTATTAATATTATTATTGTCATTATTATTGTTTAATTTTAGGGGTTTTTATGGTAAATTTATTTTAAATTATTTGTGTTTGATAATCACTTATCTCATAAGGAAATTTCCCAAAAACTTATTAAAAATTTACTGTAAATTGATTTGGAAAGTAGACAAGAGGTCGATTTTTTTTTTATTTAAACACATTGTTGTTTTTTTTTGGAGCTATCAATTAGAGATACTTTTACCAAAATAATGGATATATTTGGTGTGTTCGAAGATTCTGCAGAAAACAAAAATTTTCAAGAAGAAAGTGTGAGAACGCTACAAAAGACGTTTGGTGATTTTTCATTAAAATCTAGTAGCGACTTTTCTGTTAAGCGTTATCCTCTTAGAATTCCAAGTTTTACATCTAATAATGATGATCATCTTTATGATTTTGAAACAAATACTCTTGAAACAAAAATTTCAAAAAAAGACATGGTGGAATTTCAAGAAAAGGTTAGTAAAATTTTTCTACGTAATTCTGGGGTGGTTTTGCCTCAGGAAAAAGTTACACCATCAGAAATTCATGCAAAACTCGTCAGGCACAATGATGTAAGATGGGGCGATACAGTTACTATTGTTAATGTTATTAGCCCACATTTGATTTTTGTGCGACGTCCTACTTCAACATACAAAAATTTCCAATTCCATTTACCATATGATTTAGAAAAAATTCAATGGGTTGACGATGAAACAACAAATCTTAATAATCCAAAATTCTTAAATTTAAGAGATTGTGTTGGTTATTATGTTTTAGCACCGTTAATGGAGGATGTTTATGTTAGAGCACGAATTATTGAAGTTAATGAGAATAGAGATTTTGTGAAAGTAATTTATATTGATCATGGATCAATTGCATGGCTTAATAAGGTATAAAAATATTTTTTACACTAATGTTATTATATTTTTTAGGCATCTTTAGCAGTTATGGATACATATCTTTTCAAATTCCGTTGGCAGATCAGACCAATTGCTTTGAATAATATATATCCTTACAATAAAAATGTTTCAACAGATGTTGTATGGAATCATGAACAAATTGAAGCAGTTAAAGATGTTTTGTCAAATTATTCTTTATATAAGTTTTATCATTATGAGAGATTAAAAAGATTATATGCTGCAGACATTGTTACTGTTGAATTATTTCAAAATGATGGTGATACTATATCTTCAAGTATAAATGAAATTTTAATTCACAAATATAACCATTTATTTTACAAAATTGATACTCATTATAATCCAATTTCTAATGTTCTAATTGACATTTCACATAATTGTGATGAAAAATTAGATATTAGTAGTATGCCTTTATGGAAATTAAATTTTCCTCCTCCTGAAAAAATAAGTAGACTATCAAATAATTATACATTCATAAGAGATGATGGAATAAGCGGATTTACTCCTGATTTTTGGACAGTAAAAAAATTGAAAGACAACAATTATTTTATAAATGATGATTGTCTTATTGTATTTTTGCAATCTCCAATGAACGATTCTCACCCATTAAGATTAGGAGGATATTTAATTTCTTCTGATAAAATAAGTCAATTAAGAGAAAAAGCTATAAAAGAAGGAGAAAATAGTTTGGAAAAAATAAAAATTAGACGTTTATTATCAGAATTATGCCATGAAACAAGAAAAAATATATTTGAAAAATTAAGAAAATACGGTGAACAATACAATGATCAATGTAAAGATGCTTCTATTACATTAGATGATTTACTTACAGAATGGGAAAATGATAGACCATTTTATATTGTTACAGAACGACTGGTAAAAGATGATGAGTATATGTTTTTTAGAGCAGAAGTAACAGGTTTCTATCATCAAATAAATTATTCTTTATTAAGAATTCGTTATCTGGATTTTAATGGATCCGGTGTATGTTGTATGCATGAGGCATATAAACTTTCAAAATATCTTGCTGATGATATGCCTTTTAATATTGGTTTTTACTGTGAAGATATTATAGTTAAAAATGAAAATATTACTGAAGATAATGGAGATTTTAGAGAATTAGTAAATAACATTAATGAAAAATTGCCTTTTGGTGAACCTATTTTGATAAAACTTAATTTGAATGATAACAAAGAAGATTATCCAAATAAAAATATTTTTTCAAATTTTCCTATGATTATTGATTCTATGTTCCAGACTGATTTCAAGATTAGAGGAATGTGGAAAATAAATTATTTAGATGAAAATGGAATTTTTGCAACAGAACCAATAAAGTTTAATAATATTTCTCAAAAGTATAATGAATGTTTTAAAGAGAAAAAATCATTAAACATAAATACTGTACTTGACTTCTATACAAGGGAAAATTTTAATAAATTTAAACGTAATGATTATAAAATGTAAATTTATTTTTTGTATTATATTTATTTTTGTAAATTTGTAGTATATTAATCAAATTTTATACCAATATATAAACTAATAAAAAAACTAATTTTTAAAAATGTCAACAATATCTAGTTCCCCTAGTCCTTCATGTAATATCGATAAAAAAATTACATTTGAAGTTCCATTAGAAGATGGAGATTCACTAGGTGTAACAATAAATCAAAATTTAGTCATAGTTAAAATTTTAAAAAGATCAATAGGGGAAAAATTTTTACAAATTGGTGATATTATAATCTCATTAAATGGTACTCTTATAAAAGATTCATCTACTTTTTATAATATGTTAGATGCTATTGAAACTAAAGTAATTATAACAATAAAAAGAAATGATACAAGAACAAGGGAAATGTTATTAAAAGTTCAGATACCAGAAAATAGAGAAGTGAACATTTCAAGAAAAAGTGGATATGAATATTTTTTGGCAACATTATCAGTATCTAATGAAAGAAAATTAGGTATAGGTATACGTCATTTTGGTAATAAAGTTATCGTTTCAAAATGTGAACTAGGATCAATATCTGATGAAATTTTTATACCAGGAGACAGAATTTGTGATGTTGAAGGTATTCCTGTTTCAGATAAAAACGTATGCAAAAAATTAATTATTAAATTTTTACAAGTAAGTAAAAAGAATTTAAAATGATTTTTATATTTTTAGATGAAAAATGTAGTAACATTAGTTATTGAAAGACCAGATTCTGAAATAGCAGAAAACTGGATTAATAAAGTTTTATCACAGAAAAATGACAGTAATCCTAGTTATAGAATGAATACTGATGTTCAAAGGATAGCAGCACAAGAACGGCAAAAAATAAAAGCATATGAAAAACCAACAAAATCTATATTATCCACCAATTCTAATCAAAATTCAAAAGGGATTAAATTTGAAGAAGATGTTTTGGAATACTATATTGTTTCTGATAACGAAGGAAAGGAACTTAAAAAAGTAAAGAAATAATTCAATAAATAAACTTATATATCACTTAATATTTAATGTAAAATTTACTAATCATATCAATTAATTTATTTATCTTGTCAAATTAAAAAAAAATTTATATATATTAATTTTAAAATTATATCTTTAACATCCAAAAAATTGTTATAATAATTTTGAAATTTGTAGATACTATGTAAAGGAGTCGCGGTCTAAGTGATATAACATTTATTTTTACGTGTTAAAAATTTCAATTAATTAGTTACTTAAATTTTAATAATAATTATTATTAATAAAAACTTTACTATATTTTTAATAAATTTTTTTTTCTATTTTACAGTTATAATTTTAAGTTTATTTATTATATTTTATAATTTAAAAAAAAAATTTCAATTAAGAACAATATGGATAGTAATAACTATGGTTATATTTTAATAGATATAACTAATCAAATAAGAGATTCTTTTATAGAACATGAAATTATTATAAATCATTTATTTGATTTATTAAAAACACCAAGATCTTCTGATGATTTACAATTTGAATTATGTGACTTGCTTGGTTTTGAACGATTTGAATTGATTTCGTTAATATTAGAAAATCGTGATAGTATATTAAAAGAATTATCACAATCAGAACATGAAAAATTAAAAAAAATAAATCGTATAAATGAAATAAAAAATTCAACAATTACTATGAAAAATTCTTTAGCTGGTTCAAACTTTTCTTTTCAAGTTAAAGAAGATACAAAATTAAAGAAGGATGTTAAAAAATTAGAAAAAAAATTTAAAAAAGAAATGAAAGAATTGTATAAAAATGTTGGAGCTGATGAGAGAAAAGATATTGAACTTGCCATTCAAGAGTCATTAAAAACTAATGATGATTTAATATTATATACGGATAATTTTTGTGATATTATTGATAATCATAAAGAGAATAATGTAAAATTACCTTATGTTTTTAGTGATGCAAGAAATTCAAATCGTATAACAATGTTAATGTCTGGTTATAAAATGACATTACCTAAAGGATCAACGAGAAAAGATTTTCCAACATATGAAGAAGTTACAATTCCTGGAATTTCTAAAAATGATACACCAGAAAATGATGTTGATTCAAAATATACAAAATTACGTGTCTCAGAAATCGATCCATTTTGTGCCCGTGGTTTTTTAAAATTTAAATATCTCAATATAATTCAATCAATTGTTTATGAACAAGCATATAATACTAGTGAAAATCTTTTAATTTGTGCTCCAACTGGAGCTGGTAAAACAAATATTGCAATGCTTACTATTATGAGATGTATTTCTGATCATCGTGATGATTGTGGTAATATAAATAAAGGAGATTTTAAAATAATTTATATATGTCCAATGAAAGCATTAGCAAGTGAGATGACTGAAAGTTTTGGGAAACGTTTAGCACATTTTGGTTTACAGGTAAAAGAATTGACTGGTGATACAAATTTAACAAAAAAAGAAATGGATAGTACTAATATGCTTATATTAACACCAGAAAAATGGGATGTAATAAGTAGAAAAAGTAACTCCAGTGATGAAAGTGGTAGTTTTTTTAATTCAAATGTTAAACTAATGATTATTGATGAAGTTCATTTATTAAATGATGAAAGAGGTGCTGTAATAGAAGCAATTGTGGCAAGAGCATTACGTGAAATGGTAATATGTCAAAAAAAAATAAGATTTGTTGGTTTATCAGCAACATTACCAAATTATGAGGATGCTGCAGAATTTTTACATGTTGATAAAATGAAAGGATTATTTGTATTTGATGACAAATTTCGACCAGTTCCCCTTGAAATGTCTTTTATTGGTGTTAAAAAACAGGTTATAAAATTTGTTAAAAATTCAAAGGTAAATGAAAAAAAAAATGGTACCACTGATACTCCTGTTATTCCTGATCATATACAAGTTAAACCACCTACTAAAGATAAGCCAAATATTAGTACAGAAGATATGTTAGATATGATTACATATGATAAGGTAAAAAATTTTGTTAACAAAAAACAACAAGTTTTGGTATTTGTTCATGCAAGAAATGCAACATGGAGATTAGCTGAAACATTTAGAGAATTAGCTGTAACTAATAATGAATTAGATGATTTTTTAGTTAATAATATTTATGATCCTGAGTATGTTTTGGCAAAAAAGAAAGTTGAAAAAGCAAAAAACAATCGTTTGTTAGAATTATTTTGTTTAGGTTTTGGTATTCATCATGCTGGAATGCAAAGATCTGAAAGAAACTTAATAGAATCAATGTTTTTAGCTGGACATATTAATGTATTATTTTGTACTGCAACACTTGCTTGGGGTGTTAACTTACCGGCATCTGCTGTTGTTATACGTGGAACAGATGTCTTTGATTCATCTAAAGGAGCAATGTCTGATTTGTCTATTCTTGATGTTCAACAAATTTTTGGTCGAGCAGGACGTCCTCAATTTAATGAATCAATGGGTTATGGTGTAATTATTACTCATCATTCAAAAATGGATAAATATTTAGGTATGTTATCACATTCACTTCCAATAGAGTCACAATTTGTAAATAAAATTTTGGATAATCTTAATGCAGAAATTTCTCGTGGAAGTGTAACAAATATCAAAGAAGCTATTAGTTGGATACGTTCTACTTTTTATTATATTAGAGCAAAAATAAATCCTCTTGTTTATGGTATTAGTTATAATGAAAAAAGACAAGATCCTGATTTAGAAAATCATTTAACACAATTAGTTTATAGTGCTGCTAAAAAATTAGATAATTTACATATGATTGTTTTTGATTCAATAAATGGATTTATGTCTCCAACTGATTTAGGTAGAATTGCTAGTAATTTTTATGTATCATCAGATACAATGGAAGTTTTTTTGGCTGATAGACATATGGAAAATATTACACTTGAGCCGCAAATGACTGAGGGTCAAATTTTATCATTACTTTCAGAAGCTGCAGAATTTAATTCTCTTAAAATACGTGATGATGATATTGAAGATTTACAATATATTAAACAAAATGTTTGTAAATTTAAAGCAAAATGTGATTTAACATTTGTATCCGGTAAAGTTAATATTTTACTTCAAGCTTACATATCTAGATTTCAAAGTAAAAATTTTACTTTGAATGGAGAAACTATGTATATTATTCAAAATGCTCCTAGATTATGTCGTGCATTATTTGAAATTTCACTTAAAAAAGGTTGGTTACATACAACGGTTAAATTTTTAACATTAACAAGATGTATTGAAAATCGTTTATGGTATTTTGATTGTCCTTTAAGGCAATTACAAGGTATGTATAATGAAACTATATTAAGAAAATTAGAACAAAAAAATCTTTCATATTATGATTTATATGAGATGGAAGAAAAAGAGATAAGTCAATTATTAAGAGTTGATGCTAAAAAAGTTTATGATGGAATACATTTATTACCTATGTTAGAAATTGAAGGAACAGTAAAACCTATAACACATTCAATAATTCAAATAAATGTTATTTTAAAATCAATGTTTAATTGGAGTGATAAATTATTTGGTAATGATATATCTACTCCATTTTGGTTATTTATTGAAAATGTCAATGAGAATAGAATTCTTCATCATGAATTAATAAATTTTCCTAAAAAAAAAGTTTATGAAAAAGAAAATTTAGAGTTGACTATAACAATACCAATAAATGATAATGAAACAAATGATTGTTATCAGATACGTATTGCACATAATTATTATTTAGTTGAAGATTACTGTTATCCTATTTCTATGCATAATTGTATTTTTCCTATTTCAAATATGACACATACAGATTTGTTACCATTAGATCCATTACCAATTAAGGCATTGAAAAATCCAAATTATGAAAGTTTATATAACTTTGAATATTTTAATCCAATTCAAACACAATTATTTTTTAAACTTTATCATACTTCTGATCATGTTCTTATTGGTGCACCAACAGGATCAGGTAAAACATTATGTGCTGAATTAGCCATTTTTCATACATTAAATAAAGATAATATTAAAAGAAAAATTGTTTATATTGCACCATTAAAAGCTTTAGTTCGTGAAAGAGTAGATGATTGGAAAAGTAGAATGGAAAAACAGTTAAATATTAGTGTTGTGGAAATTTCTGGTGATTATACACCATCTTCAAGAGTATTAGAAAATGCATCAGTTTTAGTAACAACACCTGAAAAATGGGATGGTATTATGAGATCATGGGAAACTAGAAGATATGTTAGAAATGTAGATTGTGTTATTATTGATGAAATACATCTTCTTGGTGTGGAACGTGGAGCTGTTGTTGAGGCATTTGTTACACGTCTTAAAATGATTAATGAAAAAAGAAGAAAAGCAGCAATAAAAAATATTGAAGAAATTCGTATAATTGGTTTATCTACAGCATTAGCAAATGCTGGAGATGTAGCAGAATGGTTAGGTGTTAATGAATATGGATTATTTAATTTTAGATCTAGTGTTAGACTTGTTCCTATATCTATTCATATTGCTGGATTTCCAGGTATACATTATTGTCCAAGAATGGCATTAATGAATAAACCAGCTTTTAATGCTATTAAAACATATTCACCTAAAAAACCTGTTCTTATTTTTGTTGCATCAAGAAGGCAAACAAGAATCACTGCACAAGCTTTTATACCATTACTTTCTTTAGAATCTGATCCAACACAATGGGTAAATATGACAACAGAAGAAATGGAAATTTTATTAGCAACAACAAAAGATGAATATCTTCGTTTAACATTACCATTTGGTATAGGTATGCATCATGCTGGATTAAGTAAAAATGAAAGAGTTATGGTAGAAAAATTATTTGTAGAAAAAAAAATTCAAATTCTTGTAACAACAGCAACACTTGCCTGGGGTATTAATTGTCCTGCTCATCTTGTTATTGTTAAAGGTACTGAATATTATGATGGTAAAAAAGGAAGATATGTAGATTTTCCTGTAACAGATATAATGCAGATGGTTGGACGTGCTGGAAGACCACAATATGATCAATCTGCTGTTGCTGTAGTATATGTACAGGATATTAAAAAAAATTTTTATAAAAATTTCCTTTATCAACCATTTCCAGTAGAAAGTAGTTTATTAGAATATTTACCAAATCATATAAATGCTGAAATTTGTGCTGGAATTATTAAAAATAAACAAGATGCAATGGATTATTTATCTGGTACATATTTTTATAGAAGACTTTTTAATAATCCAAGTTTTTATGGTCTTGAAGAAGCAACAAAAGAAGGTTTGATAGCATATCTTGTTGATGTTATAGATAATTGTCTTCAAAAATTAATTGATTCATGTTGTATTAAAATTTCAAATATTGATAAAACACATTTTAAATCTACACCTTATGGTAAGATAGCTTCTAACTATTATCTTCAACATACATCCTTAAAACATATGTTAGATGAAATTGGTCCTAATTCAACAATAGAAGAGTTACTTCAAATTATGTCTGATATGCCTGAATATAGTGAAGTACCTGTGAGACACAATGAAGATTTATTGAATGAGGAAATTTCACGTCAATTACCTCTTAAACTTGGAAAATATGCTACATTTGATTCATCTCATACTAAAGTATTTTTAATGTATCAAGCACATTTAAGTCGTTTTCAATTACCTGTTGATTATAGAACAGATTTAAGAAGTTGCCTTGATTCATGTTTACGTATTATTCAAGCAATGTATGAGTATTCATATGTAAGAGGTTACCTTAAAACATCTATAAATGTTTTAATATTACAACAAATGATAATTCAAGGACGATGGCATTATGATCATTATTTACTTTGTCTACCTTACTTTGATAATTCTAGTGTATTAAGTTTAGGAGAACATTTTACTATTCCTCTTTTACAAAAACATTTAAAACTTGATAATATGGAAAAAATTGATGATAATATTAGAAATAATGCTTTTGCATTTTTTAAAAAAAAGACAATTTTAGATTATACAGAAATTAAAAAAATAATTGATATTTTAATTAGATATCCAATTATAAGTGTTGATAAATTATCAATTTCACCATTAATGAAAAGAAATTTAATAATTCCAAGTATAACAACAAATTTTAAAAATGGTGAAAAAATTAGCCTTACTTCAAATACCTCCTATTCAATTAATTTAAAATTATCTTTTTCTTCTGTTTCTAAATTTGATAACAATATAGTTTATTCTAAATTTACCAAACAAAAGATGCCAGGATATATAGTTATTTTGGCTAATTCAACAAATGAAGAATTTTTAGCTACCACTAGAATAAATTCAGGACGTGACACATCTATTTGTAAACTTTTATTTACAACACCAAAAATATATGGAGTCTTCCGTTATACAATATATATTTTTTCAGATTCATATTTGGGTATTGATCAAGAGTATAACTTTTTGGTTAATATACAATAAAACTTATAAAATAAAAAGATTTCTAAAATAAATAATGTTTATAAAATAAAAATATTGTAGTAATATATGATAAGAATAAATTACTTAATTTAGTTTTTCTTACTTAATGATACTTTACTATACAAAATAATAAAAAAAAACTAAATTACTATTAAAACTGATAAAAGAAAAAAAAATAATATATAATATATATATGTAATTTATTTAGACTAATATAAAAGAAATTCGCTTTCAAATGGGAGTTAAAATAGTTAGCTTTATTTTTTTAAGATGTTCATTACACTATTATGCAATTAAGCGACATATTCATATGTCTTGTTATCTTTATCATTTCGTTTAAGAAAATCTCTTTCAATCAAAGTCTCAATACATTTTTTAATTGTTGAAATTTCAGGTCTGAATCGTTTACAAAGAACATTTGTAACCTAAAATATTATATAATAAAACTAAAATATATAAATATTATAAAACTTACCTCAGTAATTAAATTGTTATGATTAAGACTTTTTCTAGCTTTCATAACACGGACAATTGCCGCATCAATTTCAGCTTTACGGTCACCTTCCAAAACTTCTTTTGTTTTTCTTCTTTCAGTTTCATTCTCAACCTCTGTTTTACCAGTTACATTTGTAATACGAATTTTAGCAAACTTCGATGTAAAATTGTCATTTACCGTAAACTCATCTGTATATTGTATTTCTTTGCCATTTCCTACAACTCTTGTAAGAATTCTTTGATTAGCTTTTCCCATTGACACAGACATTAAAGCTCTCTTAAGCTCTTTTTCTGGTAATTTTGTAGAATCTTTTAATTCTTTAAAAGTTAGCCTTTCATTTTTATTAAATTCAAGAAGCATTAACATATGTATTGTTGAAACAATAAGAATCTTTGTTTCTTTACGAATATTAAGATTACCAGAAGTACTATTTTCCAGCTGACTTTTGTCATCATTTTTAATTTTGTTATAAAAAGTTACTTTAAGCTCTGCAGTACCCAAACCCCAGTGTAACTTCAGCTTTCGACTTTTAAATTTATGTGTATAAAATGTACTAAAATGATTAAAAGCAGAAGTCAATTCTGAAGGAATATTTACAACCTCCTCACCAATTGATGAAGGCCAATTTATAGGTTTCAAGACCCTTATAGTCAAATCTATACCACTAGATGATGGACTATTTTGACAATATTCTTTATATGTTGTTTGAATTAATTGTGCTGCTTCAATATCCTGAAACATTCCATCCATTTTACTTGTAAAACTTCCACCACATTCATGTTTAATCTTATCTACGACATGTTTTTCAGAATAATCTAATGCTGTTTTAGAATGTAAAAGTCGTTTTGATAAATGTTTTCGATAATATGCTTCAAACATATCTTTATCAACAATATATTTGAATAAAATCATTGCTTTGGAAGTTGCGGCTTCAATGTCACCCTCTTGTTCTTTAAGATGTTTTTTTAAGCGATCATCAATATATAAAGATAAATATTCAGGAGTCTTTTTTGAAAGATTAACAAAATATTCAAAATCTTCTATTAAAGATCTTTTTATTTGTTCATCTCGATGAAATGCGTTAATAAGAAAATTTTCACAACGATCTCTTAATCCAATTAAATTTTCTATTAACTTTACAGGTGTAACGACAGCCTGACCGTCATCACCTACTTTATCAAATGAATTTACATAATATTCGCCAGTTTCTCGAACATACTGACTTAGACATTTGACTGTATTTTCAATACCTGTAGGAACATTTTTAAAAAGACTATACATATTAGCTAATTGTGGAAGCATATCATTCTTTAATAAATATAACATTCCTGAATTCTCCATGTTTATAATTGTATGAATATGATTTTTGACTAAAACTTCATTTAAATCTTGCATTAACTTTTTTTCAGTAACTTTATCTAAGTACAATTCAGCAAATTCACATTCTTTTTTTAAAATTTCCTGAACATTTTCTACATATAAATCGGCACTATTATCCATTAACATTTTTTGACTTTTATGTTCATAATATATTTTTGTATCTTTAAGAAATTCTTTTTCAAATAACTGTTCATATAAACTTCTATCACTAGAATTTCCCATATGAAGTAACATTTTACACGCATCTTTTAAAGCAACTTTATCAATAAATTCATTATTTCTCTCACTTTTTACCATAGAAAGAATTATATTCGATAAGTTATCTGCAACATGTGACTGTTCCAAAACGTATTTTCTAAATGTTTGAATACCAGTAATATAAATTCCTGGATGACCTGAATTTGGAATATAAACACGATCCATATACATTAAAATATCACGAATAAGATGCATTGCAATAGAATGTTCAGACCATAATTTATTTAATGTTCCAAGAAAGTTATCATTCCAAGAATCATTCAACCTTTTAAGTACACGTTGCTTTACATGATTTTCAAGAGTTAGTTTCAAACCATTATATAATTTATCACCATGTTTTGACAATACCATTACATAAGCATTCCTGTATAATTCTTCAAAACTTAAACCTGAATTATTTTGGTTTAAAATTTCTGTTATGGCTTTTCTTAATAAATCCCATGATTGAATGTGTTGGGTGGGATCAGATACAGGCTAAATACAATTTAAAAATAAACAATATATTTATATATATATTTATAACCTACCTGAAAAGATCGAATTCTCATAATAAAATTTCGATGATTTACTATTAATGCTATAAATATAACTGTTTACAATTAGTTAGTAATAAGTTAGAAAAATTTTTAATATTAAAAATGCGTTATCATTAAGAAAATAAAAAACATATTAATTAAAATAATATTATATTTATTAATATAGCTCAAAAATTAGTATAAAAGAATTGTTTTATTGACAATCACTAATAACAATTTTCAAATTTTCTAGCCTTAATGTATCTTTTTGTTATAATACGTATAAACAAAAATATTAAATAAAACGCTTTTATTGATAGTATTAATAAAGTCTAAACTTATTTCCATATAAAATATATTCTTCTTTTAAGTAACTAATAAAAGTAATGTTCAAAAAGTTATCATAAGTAGTCGAAAAAAATATTTATATGACAAGTATCCATTTTATTATTGTTATTTCTTTTGATGCACATTCTTCCACGGCAATACTTTTCGTTTTAGGACATTTAAGTGTATTCGGTATTCTACAAAATAATTGTAAAGAAATTATTTTATTAATGGCTGCTGTTACAAGAAAGCGTAGACTTGTTACACTTCCATCTGAAGATGGTTCATTTAAAAATGTTGAAGAGACTGAAAAAGAAATAAAAAAAAGAATTACTTTGGATTCATTTAAACAATTTTATTATTGTCAAAAATTATACACCAAGAAAAGTTATACATATTTAAAAAAATATTTTCATGAAATGTTTAAAAATTCAGATAATTATACCAATAAATGTGATTTAAATATTTTGCATAAAATTTACATGGCAAAAGCAGCAAATGCATTGTTATTTAATTCAGATCCTGATGATAAAAATAAACTTGTATGTTTTAATAAATATTTATTTATTTTTACAATATTTTGTATTCCTAGGTATGTTATATTCCTCCTTTAGATGTTATTCATAGTTATCATTTACCTTCACATAGTTATCTTTTTTGTTTAAATACTTTTTTAATGGGTTATAAACCACATTGTCTTACTGAAAGATTTACATATGCGTCTTTAAAATATAGAAAATTTTATAAATTGTAAGTTACAAATTGTTTATTTATTTTTATTTTTTTTAAAGTCCTATTGAAATAAACAAAAATTATTTTAAGAACACAAAATATATATGGATAAGGGATAAATTCGGTGGAAATTTTTTATCAGATACTATGTGTGATAAAAATAAAAAATTACGTCATACACCACTAACTATTCAATTAAATTATCATACTTGTTTTGTTTTTTCAATGAAAAATATGTATGAAGATGCGATCATGTGCTTTCTTGGATATCCAATAAATAAGCCAGAATTTTTACCACCAAATACAGTTGATACTGCATTTCGTTCTTGTTTAAGCAACTTTTTAGTTTTACATTCTAAGATAATACCTGATATTCTTAATGCCATCGTAATTTGTGCAATGAAAAATTATTTTTCTGAGGCAAAAAGAAACATATTTTTTACTAAATTATTAGATTTTTGTAAACAAATTTTTCATTATGGAACAATGGAAATAAATGTTCCCCTATCATGTATTTTTAGTATTCTAACATATGATCTACATTTTAGACCTGAAATTGTAAATGAAAGCTATAGGGGAATAGAAATCAAAGATATTTATAGAATACGCTCATCTATGAACAAGTACAATGCTTTTCTTATAATGTCATCATTTATAGCATGGAAAAATGGCGAAATAGATTATGATAAATTACCAGTTAATTTATTTGAACAATTGAAATCTATTCTTGAAGAAAACGTAATTGACTATGTACCAGTATTAGATGCATTTATATGCATTATTTGTCGATTTGATTTAATAACGGACAATTTTTATATAGTATCAAATGCTGCAAAAAATTATCCAATTTTAGTTCCAAGGATTTCAACACGTTTATACCAGGAGAATCAACCACTTTTTGCAAAAATTATTGAACGTTCTATAGAACCACTTGTTGATTTACATCCTAGTCATGAGGCTTGGCTTATATATCTTAGGGAAAAATCTGATAAAATAGGAAGAAAAACAGCTCCAAAAGAATTATTAGAAGATATTAAAATAATTGTACAGTTACTTGATTATGGAGAATGGAGAAAAAATGAAGAATTGTGGTTGTTATTTAATGATTATTTATTTGTTAAAACTAAAAGGAAAAGGATAAAAGTTTTGAAAGAAGATTTTAAAATTTTATTTGAGGAACGTCGAAGTTGGTGGTCTAAATTTCATTCAGTTAGATTGTCAGAGGATACTGAGACTATCAGAACAAAGATTCTAACTTATATAAATGATCTTTTTGTTGATTAATTTTTTTTTTTAATTTTTATGAATTTTACATGAATTGTACACTATTGTTTTTATTTATTTTTTGTTACGTTTATAATAAAAATTTAATTAAAAATACATATTTTAAATTAATGTCAAATGGATAGAATTGTTTGTTGTGTAACCAAATATAATTTATATATAAATATAAATTGAAAAAATAGTATTTTAGTATAGTAAAAAAAAATTAACCTTTATGTATTTTTTTTTGTTATAAATAAAATTTATATTAAAATAAATAATTATTCTGTTGTGGTTTATTTGAAAAAAAAAATTTTTTTTTCTTTTTTTGTTGTTAACATTCTTATTATAGATTAATTAATGTTTATCTTATGTCTTAGTACGATTATTTTTTATAAAATGTCATATTTATGTTCACTTCTTAGCAAGGAATAACATATTTACATATAAAAGTATTTGTCAATATTTCTTGAAAAAAAAAAATAGTTCTTAGATAAAATATAAAATTATAACAATTAATTAATTTCATAGTTACTAATAAAATATTTTTTTTTACTACTAAAAAATTTAAAATGTTTAATTGCTTGACACGTGGTATATTGGATTGTTTTCAAGGGCCTAGTATAACAGTTACAAATAACTATTCACAATTAATTGAAAATAGATGTGGAATTAGATTAGATTCAAGAAATTCAGGTAAATTTTATATATGTAACAAAAAAAAAATTTAAACATTTAATTTTTTAGGTTCTGATGTTGTAATTTTAAAAAATGGAACCAGAATATGTGGTAGTGGTGGGGCTATTTCAAATATTCCAATAGAACAAAATAAGGCATATTTTGAAGTAAAAATTCAGCAATTAGGTTTGTTTTATAAATTTTGTTAATTTTGTAAAAAAAAATATATATTTATATAATTTTATTTTGTGTTCAGGAATTTGGGGTATTGGATTGGCAAATAGGAGTGCAAATTTTAATGAAATTCCATTAAAAGAAAATAGCTGGTTTCTTAAAGATGATGGTTCATTGTGGGGAAATGGAGAACATGTTGGAAAAGTTGATTTGTCTTTTGAAGAGGGTGACACAATAGGTGTTGCTTTTGATCATGTCGATTTAAAATTTTATCATAATTCTAATATTATAACGGATACAATAACATCTGTCCGAGGACAAGTTTTTCCTCTACTTTTTGTTGATAGTAATGCTATTCTTGATGTACGTTTCAAGTCGTTTCAAGTAAATCCACCACCCGGTTATGAAGAAATAATGGTGGAACAAACATTATTATAAAACCATTTTTAATAATTCTTTTTCGGGTTGTTTTTTTTATTTATTGATTTCTTTTTGTAATTTTCAAATAAAATCCTAATTTATAAAAGCTATATTTAGTTGATTTTTTTTTTCTTTTAACAATTTACTAAAAATTTTAAAAATATCTCTTTAAGTACATTTATTTTATATTACATAAATATATATATATATATATATCTAAACACCATATCTTCTCTTCTTTTTATTTTATTATAGTATCAACTTAATTTCCGTTTTTCCAATCAGACTTTATCCTTTATATTTGTGAAAATTACACTTCTTAAGCATAATCAAATTTTATGATTACTTTTTAATAATATAAGCATTGTAATGTTTCCAATATATTTCAATGTATTATTTTTAAATTTTTTTTTATTGTTTAAAATGTTCATTGAAATTAAACAAATAAAAACAAAAAAAAAATTAGAATAAGTAATTTTTTTTTAATATTCTCAATATATTTTATACTCTATAAAATAATTAATTAGATGTCAAAACTTTTTTTTCTCTTTACTTATAATGTACAAATTATTTTTATTTTATTAAAAGTGTTAAAATATATATATTTTTTTTAAAACAATAACATTAAGATTATCGTTATTTTAAATATTAATTTTTATACTTAACATTTGATAAACAAAATTAAGTTAAGTCATAAAATTTTTTTTTAACTTTTGAAAAAAAAAAAAAATTCAACATTTAATAGAGACATAAAATTTATCATCGTTAGTCAAAACATCTTTTTGTATCCTCATCTTTTTACATTATCATTTTCTATAATGATAGTCATGCAGTGATAATTATGGTTTTCTATAAATAATTTCCTTATATATAATTACAAATCTTTATTATCTTAGGAGATAAAAGAAAAAAAAAACTCTTTTTTTTCTATAAACAAGATATAAGAGAATTATAAGCGTTATACATTTAAAATTGTATAATAATATAGATAGATTAAATTATTTTAATAAAGTAATTTAACAATTTATGAAAGCAAAATAGTAGGGATATTTTTTATTTCTATATAATTGAATACTTAATGTACTTTTTTTTTAATCTATTAAATAATATGATGTACTCCGGATAAAATACAATGTTTTTTTAAAACTTGTATTAAATAAAAAAATTAATCAGTGATTCATAAAGTTTAAATTATAAAAAATATCTTATATTATAAAAAATTTTTTTTTTTTGGATTTAATAAAGTAATAAGATTATTATTATGATAATATATAATTTTAAATTTTTCTAAAAAGATTTTATTCATATATTTTTATATTAATAAAATTTAATTATTTATTTTTGTATCAAGCTTAAATAAAAATTTTTAATTTTAATTTTATTTATATTTATTGATAACCTTGATTATTTTTTCTAATGTAATATAATTATTCATTTTTATTGTAAAAAGCTTAATCATCATACATATAAACCTGTTTTTATAACTTGATTAAAGTATCTTAATATGTGTAATTATTTGAAAAAAAAAAATTTATCATATTTGTGATGTACTAGTGAAGGAAATAAATTTTATATTCACAGAATCACCATTTGCCAGACATTTGTTATATATTTATATTGGTATGTCAATATTTTTATCTTTTAATAACCTTCGATATGGTCTAAAATTATCAATTTCACAATATATTTAAGGGAAACAATTTTTATTTTTAAACTAGCTTTTAATAAAATTTCCATCTTTATCTTATATTTTTATCAATAGTTACTTATTTCAGGGGATATCGAAAGAAAAAAAATTGTGACTATTGTTTGTAACAAGATTTTATTATTATAAGACTAGTATGAAATTATCATTTCTTACATGTTGAAACAAATAAGTGTTTCCTTAAGATGAAAAAGTTTGTTGATACTATATAATAATTCTAATCTTTTATATTGAATTACTTATATAAATTGGCCTTCTTCTTTTTATATTATAAAATTGTATTATTTAATATGCTTTGTATTATATTATTTTTTAAAAATTTTTATAATAAAACTTTTAAATAGATATTTTGATACTAACTAAATTTAAAATTTTATTTGAAAATTAAAAATTTAATTTATTTTTTTAATTGTTAATAATAGTATTTAGAATATTTAAAAAAGGAAATAAATATATTAGAATAATTTTAACTACAAATTTTTGATGTATAAGAATTTCAAATTATTTTAAATCTTCTTACTTTATATATATTTATCATTTTAAATAATTTTTATACTTTTTATATGAAATTGAATAAATTTTATTATATCTTAAACTATTATAATTTAACATAATTTAAAGGTGCTATATTAAAGTTTTAAAAAGAAAAGAAAAAAAAATTAATAATTATTTAGTTTTCATTTTTATTCATACATTAATATTATCATTACAAATATTTTAACAATATTCTTAAACACTTATTTTGTTTTATATCTTTTTAAATTTTTTTATTTATTAAAATTATTATAAATCTTTTTACATTTAATATATAAATTTTTTTTTAAAAGAATATATATAGATATAAATATATATACTTTTAGAAATCACATTGCAAAAAATGTTATACTGTATATATAAAAGTTTTAAATTACGTTAGACATAACTTTTTATTTAGTTTTTTTTTTTTTAACATACATTAATTATGATTTAAAAGTTTTTTTTTATTATAATATTCATAAATGATAAGAAATATATTCTTTTTTTTTTAAATAAATATATATCTTTTATATAAATATTATATAAATCAAGTTTTAAAATTCTTTTTTATTATTTTTTGTACTCCTACTAAATAAAATTACTATTGGTATAAATTAAATAAATTTTTTAAAACATTTTTTTTTACTTAAAACTCTTATTTTTACATTTATGTTTACAAAATTAGGTTTTTATACTATTTTTTCTAGTTGCAATTACATGAAACTAAGAAATAATTATATATTGGCTTAATTATAAAAATTAATTTTGAATTAAACTATTTAAAAAATAGTTATAAAAATTAACCAATATTATCATAAAAACTCTTTTTTATTCTACACAAATAAATTAGAATATTCTAGTTTTTTTTTTTCATTTTCTTTCTAATAAATATTATTAAATTTATCTTTGATATATTTTTTTTTCAGCCAACCATATTAATTTCATCTATATAAAAAAAAATAAACATCCAATATCAAATTTTATTTCAATGATATAAATATCTCAAAATCATTTCATAGGTTATTAAGATTTAAATAAACAAAAAAAAATATATAATTCATGGCTGCTTCTGCTTCAATATGTGCTTTTCTTAAAGAATCTGGACATATATATACTAAAAATGATGGATCAGTATGGAATATTACAGAGTTTGTTCATAATTTTGAAGAGGTATCATTACTTAATAAAATAACATATGCCTATATTGCACCTATTATTATTACTTTTGGTATTGTTGGTGATTTTCTTACTGTAGTTTCACTTACACATCCATTATTACGTAAAGCCTCAATTGTTTATACATATTTAACACTACTAGCAATGACTGATTTGGTAAGTTTTTTTTGTTTAAAAATTATTTTACTAATAAAATTTTAATATATTATATTAACAATAAAAAAAAATTAATTTGACAAATATTTTTCTTTAACAATACTAATATATTTTTAAAAAAAAAAAAAAGAAAAACTAAAAATATTGAGAAAAATAGTTTTTTTTTTATTGTTGTATTAAATATAAACAATATAATATTAGTTTATAGATCATTTTTTTTACAATATTTTTATAAAATGAATTTTAAAAATAATATAAAAATTACCTACAAATTTTAGTTATCATTATTCTCTGTAATCCCTATGATATTATATTTCCTCAATATTCGTTTTTGTTCTCAAATAGCAGCACTTTATTATGCGCATATTGGTTTTCCATTGGTAAGAAAAACTTTTTTTTTTTTTATTTTTTAATATAAAAATTAATTTATAAATATAGGTAAATGCTTTGATGGGAGCAAGTGTTTGGATTGTTGTTTGTCTAACATTATCACAATATATGGCAGTTTGTCATCCCTTCTATCATGGAGTGTTACGTAAAAGAAAATGTTGTTACTGGATGTTTGCAGGAATATATATATTTTCTTTTTCAATAAATGCTTTATGGGCTGTTAAAAAAAATGTTCATATTGTTCCTGATGGTTTAACAGAATGTACATATAATGTATGTGATGGTAGTATACAAGATTCAACATGGTTTAAAATATATGAATGGATTCGTGAATTAGTTACACGAGGATGTCCCTTTTTAATTATTGCCTATTGTAATGCAAAAATATTAACTACATATCGTAAAACAAAAAAAGAACGTCTACGAAGTTTGACATCACCTCATCAAAATAAAAATATTCATGAAAAATCAGAACAAGAAGAGAAAAGGCTATTTTTATTATTATTTACAATTGTTATTATTTTTATGATTTGTACTATTCCAGCAGCACCACTAACAATATTTGTCTCAGATGCCAGGCAAAGTGAATTAGGATTTCAAATTTTTAGAGCTATAACTAATTTATTAGAATTTACCAAATTTGCATTAAATTTTTATTTCTACTGTTTAATCAATCCAGAAATAAGAATAATTTGTTATCATATCGTTTGTTGTAAAAAACTTAATAAACAGGCAATGGTTAAAGGGCAACCAGTTACATTTTATTCAAGAAATAAAAAAAATATTAAACATGGATCTTTGGTTGATACAAAAATTTTAACATTAAAAAATAATGGAAAAGGTGAATTTCTAAGAAGTAAATCTTTATCTGTCAACAATAACATTAAAATAATAAAAAATAATTTTGATACAATATCAATGAAGAAAAAAAATGAAAAAAATAATCCTTTTCCTGTAACAGAATCATATAATAAATGTTTCAAGTCTGATGAAAAAAATTATTTAGAAAAAGAAATTCCTATAATGGATGATGAAAATATTTTGCAATAGTATTATAAAGATTAATTATTAAAAAATTTCGGGTTAGATGGTTTTAAATAAAATTGTTTATATTTTAATAGATTATTTTATATATATATATATATGTTTATCTTAAGAATGGTTTTTTTTTTGTCTTTTTTAAATTATTTTATCTCTTTTCTTTGGGTTTTTTTTTTCTTATTTGATTAAAGTAATAATTAGTTGTGTTGAAAAATATATTTATTTTTTTTAACTAAAAACTTTACCAAAACCTTTTGTTATTCATTTTTTTTTGTTAATAAGACAAAGTTAAATAATTAACTATACCAATCAAGGTATTTTTTATTAAAGAAATAGTTGATTTTATAAGTTATATATTTAAAATTAGTACGCGCCTCTGTTTACATATATATTAATCTATCGCTTCTCCAACTAATGTTACTGAAAAAATTTATTCAAAAAATATCTTCATTTTGATTATGCTATTTTATAATATTGTTAGGCGTACTATATTCAATGACTTTTCTATTTTGAAGCAATCTCCTTTACTTTTTAATAGTATAATTAATAGAAAATGTCATAATAATCTTTCAAAGTCTCCTGAACAAAAGCCACCAGATACAAATAATAAACCAACAGTAAAGCAATTAGTAGAAATTGATTGGATTACTCAAAATATGGTAAATATATCTAGAAAAATTTTATTAATATTTATTATAATTTTTTAGGTTCCAAATTTTTTTAAAGGAAGTTTAGGGGAATTTTTTTATCATTGTGTAGATGATGTATCATTTAATGACAAAATTTATAATTATAATTTTGTTGGTAAAGATAATCTTCTTATTCATATTACAAAAGTTCGTTCATACTTTAGATATAAGTCACCATTTAATAGATGTGATTATAAAGGTAGTATAATTTATGATAATGATAATTTTTTAACAATTTTATGGCAAATAAGTACATATAATTCTAATTGGAAAATGTATATACCTCATTTTACAGCAAAAATGAAACCTGAAGAAAGGTTACTTGAAGGTGCATTGGAATTGTATGTAAATAATAATGGTGAAATATTTCAAATTATTAATAGAAATGTAACAGATATTGATAAGAAAGAGGCAGAGAGATTAAGTTTACTAAAGAAAAAACAATTTACTGAAGAAGAAGAAGGGGAAAAAAAATAAAATCAAGGAGGAAATGAATGGTGTATAAGATAAAAATTAAATTAGTTAAAAATAAAAAATATTATATAATGATATTTTAAAAAAACATCGTATATTCGATTTATATTTTTTTTTTGCTTCTTATTATTATAATTCTAAATATATTTTTTAGTAATGTTTCATAAGTGTTTTCATAAAAATATAATATTAACGAGTTTTTCTTCACGTTTTTATTGTCATCGTCCCAGTGACTTGTCATATTTAAAACCTAATTTGGATAGAAAACCAGAGGCATTTCAATTAGAACATATTGAAAAAAGATTAAGTTACACGGCACCATATATGTTTAAAACTAAACTTGATTTTACATTTTATCATAAAAGTGTTATCCTAGATGATAAAATATTAAATGTAAAAAGATATGGTTTACAATCATTTATGTCTTATATTTCAATTATCAGTGTCATTGGACAAGTTCTTTTTCCTCATATTCATACAGAGGTCATCAAAATTGTTTCAATACCATCAGATGGAACAGTTGAATTGAGATGGAGAATTTGTTACATAAGTTGGTTATCATTACTTTTTAACTACAAGTTATTTAGATTTGACTACAGAATGAAAAATGTAAGAATATTTTTATTTATTTTTATATTAAAAAAAAATATTATTTTTTTTAGTTAAAATGGTATGATGGTTTGTCAGTGTTTACTGTTGATGGAGATGGTGCTGTTTATAATGTAACACTAGAAAGAATTGAAAGGCAAAAAAAATTTTTTGAAACACCAATTGAAAAATTAAAGTCAAAAATATGTACTAATACTGCCTTATGAATATAATATATATATATATATATATATATATGTATTTATAGTCAAAAAAAAATAGTAGATTTATGCTTACTGGTCAACATTTAAAAATATGTGAATAAATATAGAATGCTAAGTTTCCTAATTGTTACTAATTTAAACAATTTATTTTATCATAGAATTTTATAATTCATGTTAAAAATTACAAAAGTTCATTATGATTTCTAAAAAGTGAACAATTTTTTTTAGGATTTGAACATATATTTATCATAAAAAATATTTAAATATTTTGGGAATTAAAATAGTGTATTAGGTTATTTTTTCTTTATAAATAGGTAACTTTTTTTAAAAAAATGAAACTTAACAAAAAAAAAATTATTTGTTTTATATGTAGTAAGAAAGAATAAATTATCTATTACTAAATATACATATTTTTAAATTTTATTAAACGTTTACTTTATTTTAATCAATTAAAAAATAACATCAATATGGTAATTGAAATAAAGAAATATTAAAAAAAAAAGAAATTCTATTTATTAAATCTAAAAAAACAATAGTAAAATTTTTTATGTTATGAAATAATTTATTGTTTATTATTAATAATAGGATAAATAAAATATTTATTATATATTAATACTAGTAAATATTTTTAGTCTTCTTTAAATCTCAAAGGTACTCTGTTACATGGATCTAACATTGATAAAACTTGTGGAAGCCATACCAAAGCATGTAAAACACCAAAAACATTAACAAGAACAACAGTTTGAAAGAAAACACGAACAAGATATGCTTCAATAAAATATACTGATAACATTGACCATAAAGTTGATGTTATGGCTTGTATAATAGGATATCCAACTATTGATAATGTATCTATTACTTTTTCATCTGCTGTTACCTCTAAACTTCTATGATATTTATAACAAATATGTACTGAAAAATCTACAGCTAATCCTATAGCCATAATAATACAACCCATAGAAACAGAATCTAAATCACTTCCCCAAATTTGTAAAAATCCACATACACCTAATGAAATTGATGTAATAGAAAATGCAATAATAAAAGCAGATTGTTTATCTGGTAAAAATAATATTGAAAGTAAAGCCATTACAGCAACAGCACATCCAATAGATTGCATAGATGATGGAGCAATAGTAAATCTTTGATCAATCAAGAAAGGTGAAAAAATTCCAGCTAAAAACATATCAAATTCAGGGTATTCTTTTAATAAATCACGCCAATAAAAAAGTTCTGATTGTCTTTTGTCCCATGAATTTAAACCAAAAAATGAGGTAGCAAATGTGAATGCTGAAATACAAGGTTCACCATTTGGAACAGATGCATTTATTTTTAATTTTGCTTTATATTCTGAATAATCTAAAGTATTTAAAAATAGTGATAAATATTTTCTATCATAAAAATCTTTTTGATAATCAACTTCAGGAAAATCATTTAGAAATTGTTGATATTGCCATAGCCAAAAATTTGTTGATACCCGACCAATAGAATATTTTGTATGTTCGAGGCGGAAAATTAATTCATTAAATCGTGCCCTTTGAGAAGCATTACGAAAATCTGGAGGATTCATAACATGGAAAATTGGTTGAACATTATCAGCCCAAATATATTTATCTGCTAGATGAATAAAAAATTGCATTACTGATGTATCTCTTACATACTTTTTAGGAGAAATATCAACTTTCATATGAATACACCCATAAAAACTTAGAATTAAATAAATAATAAATAAAATATATGATAATACTTTTACATCTTTCCTCAAAATGAATGGAGCAAATTTTTCACCCATAAATGTTGACATTAATGTTGCTAAAAAAAATTAAATTAATATTAAAAAAAAGGTAGAGACTTACAATTTCGGACAAAAATATCTTGATGATTATTTAAAGTTTCATTATTTTTAAGTACATCAATAGATTTAACTTCATTACTTTCTATTTCTGAAACCTCATTTTTATTTTCATCTTTTGGTGGTTTTGTTCCCCATGGAAAGTAAGAATTTAATCCACCATATTCTTCACGCTTTGCCCCAATAGCAATGAGAGCAGAAAAGAAAGTTATTTGAAAAAGGTAATCAAATAATACTCCAATAGATGTCAAAATACAAAAATCTCCAACAGCTGGTGTTGGACTTAAGAAATAACCTAAAGCAAAACAACCAAAATTTGTTAAAGAAGTAACTGTAATACTGGCTCCAGCATCATCCATAGTCCATCCCATTCTTTCTTCAATTGACAATTTAGGATTAGTCATTCTCCATGCACCTAATATTAAAAAGTCATCATCTATACCAATTGCTAATAATAAAAATGGCATTGTACATGATATTGGATTAAAAGAAATTCCAATAGCAAAACAAAATCCAAATGAACAAATTAAGGCAAGGATAACAGATATAACACCAAAATATGCCTCCATTGGTTTTGATTTTCTGGGATCTTTTGATAAATTTGACAAAATAACAAAAAGCATTAATTGTATAGAACATGGTATGGCAAATGGTAAAGCTGTTTCAATAATAAGTCTTAACTCATCATCCATAGCTTTATCATTATGTGGAACAAAATTAAGAAAAGAATTTTTTGATTTTTCATTCCAAAATTCTTGTAATTTTTGCCTAAAGTCAAAGAATGCTCTTATTAATGTGGCATTTTTTGGGAATTCAGCAAACCAATGTATTGTCAAAACTTTGGCACCTATTATTTCATTTTTTTCACCTCTTACATCTACCCCATAAATTATCTTTATAAATTATTAATTTTATTAAAGTTAAAAAAAAAAAAAACATACATTTCCAATATCTCTTGGACGATTAAATAAATACATTACCGGATATGATAATTGTAAATTAGGATTTGTACGAGAATTACCATGTTTAAATAAATTTGCAGCATGTTTAAGCCAAATATTAAGAAGATTTGTACATTTAGTTACACCAGGATCTTTTTTACAAAAATCTTCTAATGACCATGTATAACCATCTTTTTCTAATGTAACATTCATCATTTCTTCTGTATATTGATATAATTCATTAAGAATTTTTGATTCAAATAAATTTTCATAATTTTTATGTACAATATAAAATCTTAAAATATCATTATGCATATTAGATTTTTTTTTTGGTTTCATCATTGAATTATCAATAGTTGTATTTTTTGTATCTATAATATTTACATCATTACCTCTTTGTTTTATTTTCATCCAATTATCTATATTTTGATTTGGTAATTTATTAAATTCTATTCCCCTTTCAAATTCATATTTAACTGGGGCATCTGGTGGAACAAATAATTTATAGAGATCTAAATTAAGTCTAAGAAAAGCAAATCCTGGAAGTGTTGAAATTGTTAATATTATTGAAAACCATAATATAGCTTTTGGATGTCTAGCTATAAATTGTCCATATTTATGAAATGCAGTAGAAAATAAATCTTCAAATTTTGTTTCACTTCCTTTTTCTTTATCTTTCATTTATTCTAGAATAAAAAAAATAATACAATATATAAAGTAAGAAAAATATTAAGAATTAAAGATAATGTAAAAATTTTTAGAAATAAATTTTTATCAATAATCAACCAGATATAAGACAAAGAAAATTGTATTTAATCTTTTCATTCCTTTAACAAGGTCTCATCAAATGAACCTGACCCATTTATTATATCTTTATTTCTGATAATTTGTAAGATTTCAAATAACTCTAAACATATACACGTCTTTTAATTAGGTCGAATTTTGGATGAATAAAATGAGTAGTTTTATAGGAGTACATTGTTAATGATAGAAATATTAAAATGTTCAATAATTACATAAAAAATGTTATTACACTTTTTTTCATGATTTTATTTTATTAAATATATATATATATATATATATCTTTATAATAAATAAATTTATTCATACATTTTTCTACTATTTCAGAAAAAAAAAATATTTTAATTATATATTAAATAAAAATTTAAACAAGATTTTTTGGATATATCACAATTGTCATTTTTACCTTCTTTGGATTTTATAAATTTTTTAGTTAATTTATTTAATTACTTTTTATTTTATTATTACTAAAATAAATTATATAAAAGATATAAATTTAAATACAAAAGATAAATGATTATGTCATTAAAAATATTTTGTATTATTTCTTTCTACAAAAAAATTTTTTATATAATTTAAAGCTTCATAAATGTCGTTTATTTAAAAGATCATTATATTTTATTACTAATTAATAAAAGTTGTTTTATTATTATTATTTAAATTGATTATACAAAAAATTTTATCAAATAAATAATGTTTTTAAAATAAAAAAAAATTATTATTTTAAATAAATAATTTGTTGTGTTTTTGAAAGAAAATTTCAAATTTTGTTTTAATGAATTTATACTAAAAATATTAGTTTAAATTAGTATACTCATAGAAAGTTAAAACAAGTTATTTTAAAATTATATTAAATTTAAAGTCAAAATGTTATAATTTTAAAATAAAGTAACTACCAAAAAAAGTTGATATCAAAAAATTTGTAAAATTTAAATAAACGTGGCACATAATAGTAAATAACTTATTTATATTTATCAAAATATAATTTATTATATTTGACATTTTGATGCAACACTTCTACATCACAAGTAAATTTTAATACATACAAATATTACAATAATTTAAATTATATTTAAATAATTTTTAAAATATTATTTTTAAAGGTGAAATAAAAGAAACTTTCAAGTGAAAAATTATGTATAATTAATATAAATCAAAGTATAGATAGATATATATTAGTGGTATAACTGATTAGTAATCTTTTAAATTTTGTTTCCGGAATAGTTTTCAATTTCTTAATTGATATTTTCTTTAAAAAAGTTATCTTTTTTTATTTTAAAAAGTATTCCATGAAAAGTTATTGTATGTTAATATCAAGTAACATGATTAATTTTTGTAAAAAAGTTATTTTAATTTAAAGTTTTTAATTGTATCAATGAAAAAAAATGTATCAAAATATTATGACTGATTTTAAAATATTTAATTTACTTGATACTTTGATTAAAAAATTTTTATTAAGGAAGAACGGTTATTTTGAAATAACTTAAATCAAAGTTAAATAATTTCAAAATCAAATTTATGCTTTATCTTAACCAGAAATGTCTTTTTTTTACTTTTCAAAGATTAAAGTATATCAGTTTGTAGATGAATTAATTCTATTGCAAAATGTTTATAAAAAAAAAGTAATTTTTATATTACTAGTGTTGTTTGACATTCAAGAAACTTATTCATATTAAATGCCTTTTTTTTAATTTTTAAAATTAGAAAATAATGGAAATAAAAATATATTATTTTTAAAAATTAAAAACAAAATATTTTTTGTCAAGCTTTAAGAATATACTTTCATTCACCATATACATATGTAATTTAATAAAACTAATGTCATTTTAAAAAAAGTAATAACATTCGTCTCAAGACGAAAAATTGTTGGTATCTTGTTCATATTTTTAAAAAGCGCCTATATTTTGTATGTCTGAAAATAATGAGTATTTATATGTACTAGTCATTTTTTTGATTTTCATTTTATTTAATTTTAATTTGTCCCTACATTTTCTTTTTTTTTTTTTTTATCATTTTTTTAAATTATTTTTTATTTCTTAATATTTATCTTTTTAGATGAAAAAAGTAATATTTTACTTTTTTTGTTTCTTCTTATTTTTAAAAGTTAATTCTATTCGACTTAACGTACCCAGAATTTTACTACCATATCATCCCGAAGTTCAGTCTGTTTTTTTACTTTCTGTATCTAATCCTGAGGGTCATTGTTTTAAATGGTAAATTTTTATTTTTAATTTTTGTAGATTTTTTTAATTTTAATTTTTAGGCGATCAACTAGAAATGAAATTGTATCAGTAGAACCTATTTTTGACAGTCCTGGATGTTCTACCTCAGCAAAAATTGTATCACGTTCTCATTATCAAGCAAAACAAACAGCTATTGTATTTGCTGAAAATATTGAATCTAACATCTTGTTAAATTGTGATGTAGCTGTTGATACAGTAGATAAGATATTTATAACAACTAATGCAAAACTTTTATTTATTGAAGCATCTCCATCTCAGGTGTATGTTGAAGCTGAAAATAAGGAAGGTGAACGTTTTTCTTCACTTTCAAATATTCCTTTTGAATGGTCTATAAATTCTGTTGAAGGTCGACCTTTACGTATAATACCATATTCACGTTCAAAGTATGATGCACCATATTGTATAAGTGAGCTTGAACAAAAGAAAAAGAAAGGTTACGTTATTTTAGTAGAAGGTCTTTCAACAGGAACAGCTACATTAGATGTTAAATTTGAAGATAAACATTTTAATAATGTTTCACCAGCTTCTATTACTTTTAATGTTGTAGCAAATCTTTTACTAATTCCTTCTAATGATATCTACATGACAATAAATTCACAAATTGAATATATGGCAGGTATAGTAAAACAACAAGGAATGGAGAAAATTAACTTACCATCTGAACAATATTATTTAAAATTAGAAGATGATAATATTGTTAAATTTAAACAAGGAACATCTAAAATAATTGCTAAGAAATTGGGACAATCTGAGGTTATCCTCATTGATTCTTTTTTGAAGCATGAAGGAGAAAGTATTAAACGTGAATCTGCTCATATATATGTTGTACAACCTGACTCTATCATTTTCACCAATAATAGAAATAATGATAATTGGTATCTTCAAATTGGTGATACAGTTGAAATTTCTATAGGTTTAACAGATGCTTCAGGAAATCATATTTATATTACAAATGAAATGCAATTTAATACAAATTTTCCAAGTGATTATTTTGAAATTTTATCTATATCTAAAAATCATACATCTGCTGTAGTTAAGATATTGCAAATTGGTGAAACTTTTATACATTCATCTTATGAATCTATTATGGATGTTGAAACTGGAAAATTAATAAAATTATCTCCTAGTATCAGAGGAACACAAAAAGTTTTTGTAGTAGATAAAGTTTCTATAATTCCATCAGAAATTATAGTTCCTTACCTCCCAACTATGAGATCTATATATCAATTAAAAGCTGTTGGTGGTAGTGGAAGTTATATATGGTATTCAAAAGATTCAAATGTTGGAAAAATTGGTCTTAATGATGGTGTTTTATCTATTTATGATTATGGAGAATCTAAGATAGAAGTCTTCGATACACAAAATAAATTAAATAAAGCTGAAGCTTCTTTGACTATTTTAAAACCAAATGTTTTGGAGTTTGGCAAAAGTTTTCTTGAAGCAGAAGTAGGAAGTGATATAGTTTTAAATGTCGAACTTGGTCATGAATCTAGTAGTGGTGAAAAAATTTTGTTTACAGATTGCAGTTCAGTTCCTTTTACTGTATCAATTTCAGATACAAAAATTTTTAGAATTATTGATGTAGATAAGTCTATTAAAAAGATAGGATGCCATCAGATAGCATTGAAGGCTATTGCATTGGGAGATACAAAAATATCAGTTTATTTTAATGGTCTCTCTATCTCAAAAGATATATCCAGTTACTATCCTGTAAAGCCATCAAAAAGACAATTATTATTGGCACTTGGAAGTTTTCATTCTTTAGATTTCTCTGAAGGTCCACGCCCATGGATTAATGATCAAAGTCAATTTTTCACTGATGTTATATCAAATGATAACAATATATCAATTAAGAAGTCAGGAAATAAATTTTACGTTTATTGTGGAGATTCTGTTTCATCTTCAGTGGTTACAATTAATGTTGGTAATAGGAAATCAGAAACTAACACAATACCTAAAGTTTCTACAGTTACAGTTAATGTCTGTTGCTCAATTCCCAAAAGATTAGGAATTAATATGAATGTAAATAATGGTAGAGATTCAAATCATTTCTTACCTGAATGTCCAAAACAATCTCTTACTATTTATATGGATTCAAAAAATGAATTAATTACTTCAGCATTTGGGTCTTGTATTGATTCTATTGATGATATTGAGAGACACTTTGACTCATCTGATTCAATGAATATAGTATGGAGCAGTTCAAACAAACGTGTACTTGAATTACATCCAGCAAAAACTAATAGAATCGTGGCTACAGCTATATCAAAATCTATTACAGGACAGATTGATGTTACTGCAAGTTTTTCTTCATTTAGAAATATCTTCAAAAACAATGAAAAAATACTTATATCGTATGATGTTTCTGCCACTGTTTCATTAAATGTAGTAAATTATGTCAAAGCATCTCCAAGTAAATTAGTTTTGTGGAATGAAGTTGATGACAAAGGTGTAATAGATTTAGTTGGTGGATCGGGACATTTTTACTTCTCAACTGATAAGTCATCTAATCTTAATGTTAAACTTCTTTCGGCAGATTTTAAGGTTGAAGTTTATCCTCAACATAGAGGTATTAATACAATTACAATCTATGATATTTGTATATTAAATAGCAAAGTTGACATAGTTGTTAAGGTATCTGAAACTAGTAAATTAGTTATAAAGTCATTACCATCTGTTGAAATTGGTTCAGAAATACCAGTAGATATAAAATTTTTAAGTTCAGATAATGAAGAATTTGACAATGTTAATGTTTCTCAAATGGATGTAAAAATGTTGGAAAATAATAATTTTGGAAGATTAAATTTAATAGGATTCAATAGATACACTGTAACTGGTATGAAGTATGGAATTTATACATTAACAGCAACAACAAAAAATAAGAAGAATAAAATAATAACTAGTGACCCTTACAATATTCAAATTTTTTCACCAATGGAATTATCTCCAAAAGTAGTCACACTTTTAACAGAGTCTCATTTTCAATTTGAATTTGTTGGTGGACCAACACCACTTCCTGAAGTCAAGTTTGATCTTTCAAATAATAATATTGCAGATATTGACTCTAATGGATTAATTCTTACAAAGAAAACCATTGGTGAATCTTATGTTAAAATAATTTCTCTAAATAACCAGTTTAAATCATCATTGGAGCAGGTACTTTTAAAAGTTGTTTCATTGAAAGGTATTAAAATTGAATTATCTTCAAATTCTCCATATGTTGGTGAGGTTATATTTGCAACAATTTATGGAGTTGGAGATAATGAATCACCGTTTTCATTTGGTGGTGCAATATACCCATTAAATGTGGAATGGAAATTTAGCAAAAATCAAGACATTGAAGTTATTCCTGTACAAAGTGAAAATCCTGATGACATACTGACAAACAAATTTTCAGTTAAATTTAAAGTTTTTAAAGAGGGTGAATTGAATATTCATGCCACTGTGACAAGACATCCAAATTCATACAAACATTTTTCAACTTCAGGAAATCAACTAAAAGCATCTACAAGAATTGAAGTGTATGAACAAATTAAACTTGTACCCTCAATTGTATCATCAGATGCAATTGTTATTTCTCCAAGATCCAGTTTGAAATTAAAAATAAACAAAGATAATTCACATGTTAAATTTTCAGTACCACTTCATAGTGATTTAATTTCATTTGTCAAAGGAGATGAAATTAAGGCTTTAGACAAAATTGGCACAGCTGCATTAAAGATTGAATATTCTTCACCAATGGAAACAAAGACTATTTATGAAAGTATTGATATTGCAACTCCTACTACATTATATGCTGATGTTGAATCACCATTTGATAGTAAATTAATTAACAAAGAACTTAAAATGCCACAGGGTGCATCCGTGAAAATTATATCAAAGTACTTAGATTCCTATGGAAGAGTTTTTTCTTCTCATGATGGTGATGTTGGACTTCGTCCTCATCGTTTTGATTTTACTCAAATTGAAAGAAATGATGATTTTTCATTTAATGTTAAACTTGCTAGAGCTGGAGAAACTATTATAAAAATTTCTGATAACAAAGTATCAAGTTTAACAGATTTTATTAAAATTACTGCTTTTGATATTATTTTACCTGTTTTGCGTAGATTTACTTCAAGTGATATTGTCTGTTTCAGTCTACCTGATGGATATATTTATAATAGTCAAAATTCAAATATTTGGAGCAGTGATAATGATAATGTAGCATCTTTTGATACTTTTTCACAAAATAATGGTCGTTTTATAATGAAAAATAAGGGATATGCTAATATTTTTGTAAACATTTTACCTGGTAACATCTCAACATTTGCTTCAATAGAAGTCAATGATGCTGATTCAATAAGTTTTATTTCATCACCAAGTTATATTTCTAACTTTGACAATGCGAGATACATTTTTAATTTTGTTTTCATGACAACGGATACTACAAAAACAACAAATACTCATTCTTGTAGCGTATCTGATTTGAAATCTATGAATAAAATAATACCAACATTTGAATGTAAAATTCGTTTTACTAAACCACAGTCATCAAACATACCAATCTCAGAATTATTTTATGTCAATAGCATATTTGATACAGATTCAGGTTTTTATGCTTGTGAAATTATTCATAGAAATCAAAGTAGCAACATGAATGATGTACATTTTGATAAAGACCAAAAAATTGAAGTTATCGTTGTAGATAAATTCAAAAATTACAAAGAAAATTCTATTACAACCTTTTTTATGCCTAAATTTAGGGTTCATCAAACTAGTTTAACTTTCAATAATGGACCGTTATCGTCAAATATTTTGTCTCTTTATGGTCCAAAAGAAGCTTCTAAGCATATAAAGATTGGATATTGTAAATCAGTATCTTTTATTATTTCACCAATGTCTACTGTTGAATATTCAAAGTACGATAGTACACCTGGAAATTTATTTTATGAAATTGAATTTAATGGTTTATCAGCAAATGTCGATAATGCTGATTTGAAAAATTGTTTTATTACGGTTACTAATGATGAAACATTGCAAACAGTTACTATTCCAGTTACAATTGAAACTGAAAAATATGACAGTAAAATTGAGAGGAAATTGTTCATCATGAGATTTTTCGTCTTTGACAACAAAACAATATTTTGTATACTTTTTTCTGCTTTTGTTGCATGTGCTCTTCTTTTATTTTACAAGTGGATATTTGGGAAAACGGAATATTCTCCAATTTATATAGATGATACTTATAGAAGCACTATGTCCCAGAGAGAAAGTTCAATTAGATCAGAAAGGAATTCTTTACTTTCACATTCAGAATTAAATAATGAAACTTCAGAATCTTTGGGAATTCCTCCTTTGCGGACATCGACACCATCTATAATTAGGAAACCTCATATTTATGAATCAATTCAAAAAATTGGAAGACCATCAATTATTTCTAAACCTAGAGAAGGTTCCCGGTTCAAACTGTAATATTACAACTAAAAAACTTGTTTTTTTTTTACTTTATTAGCAGCAGTCAAATGGAATATATTTTTTCCTGAATATAATACTTGAATAATTTTAAAATAAGGTTTTTTAGAATAAGATATAACATTTCTTAATTTTGTATTTTTGTAATTTTAGTTTTTTTTTTCAATAAATTATTACTATAGTAGTAACTCATAATCTTGTGTTATCAAATACCAACTTAATAATACTTATTATAAAAATATTTATATGTACTATAATTTTTAAAAAAAGTTATCTCTGTATGGACGTGTTTCCAAATTTTGTTGTAAGATGATTTTTATGTTATTTTAAATTTTCAAAATCTTGTTTTTGGTAAAAAAATTAATTGGTAATTATAATGAATCAAAAAAATAAAAAAAATAATTCAAATGTCAATGTAAGTTTTATAAATTTTTATATATATAAATTTTTTTAGGACTTAGTTGATGCTACAAAAAAAATTAACTTAAATAATCAAGAAAAAACAAAGGAAGAAATTTTAGCTGAAAGAAAGGCAAAAAAAGCTGCAGCTAAAGTTAAAAAAGGTATTATATTATTGTGTTCTAAGCTTAATTTATAGCAAATGCAACAACTTCAAAAAATGATGATAGTAAACAAAATAAAAAAGTATCAAAAGATGGTGGTTCTTTGAAAAAAGAAGGTTCAGAAAAATTGACAGTTTCTGATACATCTAGTGGAAAAAATCAGACTGAAACTTTCTTTGGGACTGCTAAAGTTAAAAGGACACGTTTCAATCTTGATAATTCAGATGAGGTAGTTCAACCTAAGGTAACATCAATTCCACAAATAGGTGTTTCAAAAGTAAATCCACCTTTCTTAACATTTTTTTCTAAATGTGATAATGGATCAATATGTGGAATAGATGCTATCTGTGAAGAATTTATATATGCTTTTCAAGAATTTTTAGAACAATTTCAACCAGAAGATTCTGAGAAGTCATTTGCCTTGAATTTGAATGCAGCCATCCAACCAAATTTATCATATTTAACTGAAAATAGTAAATATCCATTTCCATATGCTTTGGGTAATATAATTAGACAATTAAAAAGAGAAATAATGAATCTTGATTCTAATATTTCTACAAATGAGGCAAAAGAAACTTTGAATAGTATATTAAATGGATATATTGATTCATGTTTTGTTTCTGCTGATGAAGCAATTATTAAAAATACTGAAACAAAATTAAAAAATCTTCCAAAAATTTTAATTTATGGATCATGTCCATTAGTTGAAAAAATAATTTTAAAAAGTAAATTACGTAATAAAAATCTTGAAATTACAATTGTTGAAAGTCCTGTTGAAAGAAATGGATTATCTTTTGCTAAAAAATTATCAAAGATGGGTATTGAATGTACATATACAACTTTAAATTGTGTTGGAAATGTTATGAAAAATGTTGATATTGTTTTGTTAGGTTGTTCTGCTATTTTAAGTAATGGTTATGCTGTATCACAGCGTGGTAGTAGTGTTGTTGCTTTAGTGGCTCAATCATTTAATGTTCCCGTTCTTATTGCTGCTAAAACATATAAATTTGTTGATATGGTTAAAACTTTTGAGAAGAATGTAAAAGAAAAAATGGCTTTAACTTCACAACCATTAGAGGCTATACCTGATGACTTAATTACTGCTTTGGTAACTGAAATGAGAATTGTACCACCAAGTTCAGCACCTGCTGTACTTAAAGCTAAACAATTGGCAAATGAACAATAATTTTTTTATGATTTATTTATTTATTAAAAACTTTCTTTTAAAAGAAAATTTATTTTTTTTTAAATATACAAAATAAATAATAATTATCTACCCGAAGATATTAACTTTTATGATATCTAAATCGCCAAAATTGAATTACTTCCAATGAAACTTTTACCACTGCTAGATATTGAAACAGAATCAATATCTGATGTCTTCCAATTTCCATTAGAAAGTAATTTTAATTCTTTATCATGAAATTGTCTTAATGAGTTTCTATGGCCAACAGATACAAAATTGATATTAAACTCTAATAATAGTTTATAAATAATTGTTTCCATTTCTAATCCTACAGCACTTGTACTTTCATCAAGAAAAGCAAATTTAGGTTTATGATATAAAACTCTAGCAATAGCAAGACGTTGTAATTCTCCGGGTGATAAATTTTCGTTGAGATCAAAATCAATAGGGTTGTCAAAACCACCGCAACGATTCTGTAAATTCGTTAGATGAAGAGATTTTAAAATATATTGAAATTGAGGAATATCATTTTCAACTGAAAGAGCTTTTAATGGATATACTATTTGTTGACGAAGCGTTAATCCTCCAAATGGGAAGTATGTTTTTTGTGGGGTAAAGAAAAATGTGGATGGTTTTATTTTCCATAATCTATCAACTTTACCAGAAGAGGGACTCCATAAACCAGCCATCACTCGTAATATTGAAGTTTTTCCAATACTACTATCTCCTGTTATCAAAAGATTCTTACCACTTATAAGATTAATAGACAATCCATGAACAAGAGTTGTTGAATTATCAAAATGACTAGATATAGTAACATGATCAAACTTTAGTACAGTTTCATTATCAGAAAAAGAACCAAAAGGATCATTTGGTAATCTTTCTCTTCCATTATCTAATAAATTAGAAACATGTAATTCATCTAGCAAACATTCAGCCTCTTCATTATCACTATCTGCATCTATAATATTTTTTATTTGCTTTCCATGCAATTGTTCAATTTTCTTTAAACCTGATTCAACAACTACATCTTGTTTTTTGGTACAATTTAATTTTTTAAATACATGAGATTTTTGTTTATCTTTAGAAGCAAGTATAACAATACTTGATGGAACTGTTGAGGGAGGTCTTTCAGTTTCTAAGCGATCTTCATGTAATCTTCGTAATTCTTCAAATAATTCAACAACACGATGAGTCACTCCTGCCAATGCTCCTAAATTATCTGATAATGAAATTAAATTTGTAAAAGCATGAATTAAATATATATAAAAAAAAGCATTTTTAGAAACTAATGCTGTTAATTCATCAATTGTTAAATTATCATATGATTTTGTTAAAAATACTGGAATACCAATAATCAAATAACTAAGTGTCCCACCAAAATAATTAAATGTATTAGTAATAAAATTAAGAATAAATCGTTTATACACAAGTTCTTTTTGAGTTTTTATTAATTTTCTTAATTTTTGATTTGCTAAAACATTTTCTAATAATCCACTTTGATAAAATGCAATACTTTCAGTATTACATCTTACTTCAACATGTTTTAATCTAAAATCACCTTCTCTTTTTTCTTGTTCATTTGTAAGTGAAACAATAGGTGAAATAAGTATTTTGTTAGTTAAAGTAGCAATAATAAAATATATATATATTGATACTGGTGCCATCCATCCAGCTGAGATAAATGTTAAATATGAATAGTAAATTATAATTAGTGGTGATAAAATGATAGGACATAATAAATCAGTACAAAATATTCGTGTTGCTTTCTCAATATCTTGTGTCATTCTTTGATCAGGATTATCAATATTTTGTCCAATAGCATTAAGACGATAGAAACCATGTCTTTTAAAATAGAAACGATGAATTATATAATTAAAATTTTCTCGACATTTTATATAAAGTAATGATGATAAATATTTTACCAAAGAAAGGATAAAAGCCTTGAAAATGATAAAAATTGTTGCTTTGAATACAAGATATTTAAAATTATAATTGTCACGTTTACCCAAAATAACAAGAAATTCACTTGGTAGTATTCCAATAAAATAAGTAGCTATTTGATCAAGAATTGCAATAATTAACAATAAAAAAACCAATAATGTTGTTGTACTTTTAAAATCAGGAAATAGAATATGAATAAATGTTAACAATCGTCTTCCAAATAATAAGTCAAAGTCAAGCTTCATAACTGCTAAAAAATTCGTTAAAAAGAAAAAAGACCGTATCTTATATAATCTATTACATGTAAATTAAAACATTCCAATGTTATAAATAATCTAAAATGTATTAACACCAAATATATATATAACTTTTGTTTCAAAGCTGATAAAGTATTGAAGCTGATAATATATTACAGCTTAAACAAAGAACAACCAATAAATCAATGACAATTTGTGCTATGAATGTAAATACTTTAATCAAGGACATGCATTATAACGTAAAAATAATTATTTCTTGAGAAAAAAAAAGCTATTACTCATTGTTTATAAAAAAAAAAATAATATCTTTGTAAAAAAAGATACCATATTATTATTATTATTACAGATCGCCACTTTTTTTACTAGAGAATTCAAAAACATGATAGTTGACATGTTTGAAATTTTAAATATTAAGACACGTTACAACTTGAATAAATTATTAGCAGAAACCACATAATATATGATGTTGGTAATTTATAATATCTTGACAACCAAAACAAATACTATCTAAAATATATTATGAGCCTACCTAAACAAAAACTGAAGAAATTATAAAAATAAAATTTGTGGAAAATTCGAAAAAAAAAAACGATAAACTATAGTTCAGTAACATTACTTTTATCTATAACATTAGAATTCTCAGCTTCTTTTGACTCTACATCATCATTTGGTATTTCTTCACATTTATCTACTTTATTGTTATTTTTATACTTATCATAGTCATTTACAATTGTATCAATTTCTTCCTCTCCAGATTCATCTGCCCCAGAATCACTCTTGAAGTTTTCAGATTTCTCTAAAAAAAAAAAAAAAGAAAATAATAATTTTAGTTATATTAAAATTTTACATACCTTCCTCAGCATCCGATTCTTTAGATCCTTCATCATCAGAAGTTTCTTCCCTATTACTACTATTAATAGAATTACTACTTTCTCTCTTAGTATTTTTATTTTTCTCATTCGATACTTGACCTTGTTTATCATCTGACACAGATGCATCTGCTTTTGTCGTTTCGAGATATTGTTTATCCTCACTAAATTCAGGAACAAGTGTACCATTTTCAATTCCTCGAGCAACATCTTTGAATGTAGCTGATGATGAATTTTCAATTTGATTGACTTGATATCTTGTAATATAAGAAATTTTTTCAATTTCATCTAAGAAAAAAAAAAATAATTAAGATTATCTTTTATAAACACTTACCCCTAACACTTTTAGATGACTTCTTCAGTAGTTCTGTTGTTCGTAGAGTGTGTTTAGCTGGTAAAAACGAAAGTCTTGGTACTGTTTTTGTTTGAATAAATTTTATACATCCCTCTAAATTCAAGATTTTTCTTTCTGCTTTTTCAATAATTGTTTTTTTTAATGATAGTTTATTAACTAATAACTCAGCTTGCTTTTTTTTATCATACAATTCTTTTTCCTGTTTCTGTAAATCCTCAATTTCACACTCCTTCTTTTCTCTCAATGAATTTTCTATAGAATCTAATTTTTCTTTTTGTTTCTCTGCAGATTCTTTTAATTTTGTTTCTAGTGAATTATTTTTTGGACGGAGATTAGGTAATAATAAACTAGAAAATAAACGTTTTTTTCTTGCTTTCTCATCATTTGTCTCTTGGGAGCGTAATTCAGAAACTTTTTCTTTCCATGATATTTTTACACCATTTCCCTCACCTCTTGAACGTCGTCTTTTAGATCTATCATAATCATCACTATTGTAGTCAATTGATTTTCTTTTAACAGCAGAGGCACTAAAAAATACATCATATAAAAAAATATAAATTATTACTAGTGAAATACCTTCTATCTTTTCCAAAAGATGGATATTTCTGTTTATTAATTGCACTAATTTTACTTGTTAATTTAGCAAGTTCAGCTTGAGCCTCCTGAAGATCTTTTTCTAAATCATCCGTCATTATCCTACAAATAAAAATTTTAAAAATAATTTTATATACTATTTTAATATATATATGTTATTTATGGTATAAGATTCATTGATTACAAATAAAAGCATAATTCCAACATTAAATGTACTTACGACTATTTTAATGTATTAAAAAAATTTAATAAAAAAAGTACAGAAGTTAACAATTCCAAAATGTTAAAAAAAAACATCATATAAACTAAACTAGCACTAATGTCAACCTATATGTCAAAGATTCCTTTGATTAAAATGATTTCGTAATGAGACTAAATGCTTGGAGAACTATTACTTGTTTGGAGTTTTATTTTCTTTAAAAATTTTTTTATATTGTATGTATTATGTCTATCAAATTAACAGAGTAAGTTAAGAAAATTAAATAAAAAATAATTATAACAATTTATTTATAGCATATTACCAGATCCTATTTCAAAAAATAATGATTTTGCAATAAATGATACCTTAAGTAATGCATGGTTTGAAGGTAGAGAAATTGGTCAAAGTACAAATTCATCTCGTGTCCCGTCCTATGGATGTCGAAAAAATTTTGTTCCTCGTAAACCAGAAGATTTTGGTGATGGTGGTGCTTTTCCAGAAATACATATTGTTCAATATCCTTTAGGTATGGGACAAGATGGTAATGTAAATAAGAAATCAAATATTGTTGCTTTACAAACAGATGATGAAGGAAAAGTACGTTATGATGCACTTGCCAAATTAGGTCATTCAAAAAATAGACTTGTACATACTAGTATAGCTTCAACAAAAAATAAATACTTTCATGAGGATGATGAAGATATTGCAAAACCAAATGAAGATGAAATTGCTAATACTACAGAAGAGACAAAAAAAGCACTTGAAAAATTGACAATGTTTAAGATAGCTTCTGCTTTACCTGTTAAACCTGCTCAAAAAGTTGGAGAATCACAATATATTCGATACACACCTAGTAGTCAGATGACCTCAGTAACTGGTCAAGCTCCACAACAAAGAATAATAAAAATTGTAGAAGAACAAGTTGATCCAATGGAACCTCCAAAATTTAAAATTAATCAAAAAGTTCCTAGAGGTCCACCCTCACCACCCCCTCCAGTGTTACATTCTCCAACGAGAAAAGCAACTGCAAAAGATCAGGCTGATTGGAAAATTCCTCCATGTATATCAAATTGGAAAAATCCACGTGGTCATGTGGTTGCTCTAGATAAACGATTAGCCTCAGATGGTAGAGGAATGCATGAAACACAGATAAATGACAAATTTGGTAAATTCTGTGAAGCACTTTATATTGCTGAAAGAAAATCAAGAGAAGCCGTTGAAATGAGAGGTCAGATGGAGAAGAGAGTTGCCCAAAATGAGAAGATTGATCAAGAAGCTAAAATGCGTGAAATGGCCAGAAAAGCTAGAGAAGAAAATAAGAAATTAAAGACAGAAGTTGGTGAAAGTGAAGAAAATATTGAAGAAATTAAGCAAAGAGATGAAATCAGAAAAGAACGTTTAGATGAGAGAAGACGTGAAAGAGCCATTGCACGTAAAAATCCTGAAAAATTAGAAAGATTAAAACGTGAACAAGAACGTGATATTAGTGAAAAAATTGCCCTTGGTCTTCCAAATACAAGGTCTAATGGAACAGATGAGGTACAATTTGATTCAAGGTTATTTGGAAAATCGAGTGGTCTTGATTCAGGTGGTATTAATGATGAAACATATGCTGTATATGATAAACCATGGAGAGCAATGGATAATGTTCAACAACATGTATATAGACCTAGTAAAAATGTTGCTGATCCATATGGTGAAGATCTCGATAAAGTTATTAATACCAATCGTTTTGTGCCAAGCAAAGGTTTTTCGGGTACTGATGGATCAGCTCAAAGATCAGGTCCTGTTCAATTTGAGAAAGAAGATGATATTTTTGGTATCTCAACACTTTTCGATGCTGTTAAAAGTAGTAAAAAAAGGGCCAAAGATGATGATAAAGTTACAACAAGCTCCAAAAAGCCACGTACTTAATTAAAAAATTTAAGAAATTTTTTTTTATTGTTTGTAAAAATTTTAAAATACTTTTTTTATAGTTTAAATTGTCTAAAAATATCGGTAAGACTTTTTTTCCGAACTTTTTCATAAGGTGACATATCAACTTCAGTTTCAAGTCCATACGACTGTGATATCAAGGCATATGAAGTTTCCATCTTTCTAACTATTTCGTCTTTCCTTTTTCTTGTTTTTCTTATTGTTGGTAATGTAGCAAAATGGTGTGCTACCAATGCAACGATGAATACAATAACAGAACCTAAAATCAGAAATGAGACATAGTTTGATAATGACGAATTTTCCCTGTAAATAAATATGTTTAAATAAATGGAAAGAAATTTAATTTTTAAAATGAATCATAAATAGTTAGAAATATTTAATGATAATAAATATACTTATAAATTTAAGATCGTTAAAATAAATTTAAATGTTTTAGTAATAAAATATATATTAAAAACAATATTTTTATACTTATTAATCATATAAAATGTATAAAAAAAAAGATATAAATGATGAATTATTATTTAATAGTTAATTAATTAGTTGAACTATAAACACAAAGAACTATAAACGATGACATTTTTTTTTTGCAATACTACAAATTTAACTTTAATAAAATAATATAAAACATCTAAAATTAGTAATCACTGAAATAATATTATTAACAGATTTAGTAAACTGTAAGAAATTTATATAATTTAATTAATTTTTTTTTCATAGAAAAAGAAATAAAATTTACCTTTCATAATAAGTAATATTTTTAAAATGACGATTAATTTTACCAAATTCTGAGTGATATTTTGATTCTTTTGACCAAATTATATCATTTTTTTGGTCTTCTTTTGTTTCATTAAATAATACTGTTCCTTTTAATAATTGATAAACTGGATATCGATGATAAGTCATACTGTATTAATAAATTTGATACAATAAACTAACGTATTAATATTGTATAAAATATAAGTAGATATATCTTTATTGCATTCTAGTTGTAAAAGTACTATTATAGTCTTTCCGGTATTTAAAATAATATTTTAATCAATTTTTTAATTTTGAGTATATTCTCAAGAGACATTATAATAACTTTTCAATTACATTTTTTCAATTATAATAGATTTTCTAGAAGCATTGAATGGCAAGATGACGGAAGTTATATAAATTATGTATGATAAGATGTATATTATTATATGCATGGCTTAGAAACAACTCCTGCATACCAATAATGATTGATTACCAAGGTTAATTGAATAATGAATAATTGATTTATATTTTTATATAGACATTTGAAAAAAAGAAATTAAATTAATATATTCTAACAATCTTTAAAAATTTATATTTATGTCAAAATAATTGTTATTTACAAATATCTTTGACATTTTTTAAATGATGATAAAAAAATAACATCTAAAATATTATTGACTATTATTTTATTTTTGTATTTGTATTTACAAAAGTATTTATAAAAAAAAAAATAAAAATTTATAAATTCAATATTAAATGTTATTACTTTCTTGTTCAAATCTTATAAGAATGTTGAAATTTCTTATAAAAAAAATATTAATTTTTGTTATGATATTATTAAACATTCCTATTTTAAAAATTTGATAAAAATAAATTAAAAAGTAATAACAAAAATTCAATAGAAGGAGTAACTAATGTTATAATAAATTTCACATTTTTAACACGCCTCTATTTTTCATCAATTAACTATATATATATATATATATATATATGTATATATGAATTATGGATGTTTGATAAGACGTCAAGAAACAAGTATAACTAAGGTTACTCTTGATTCATAATATTATTGAAAGTTTTATGTACTTTTTGCATATAAACATATATTAAGATGGTGAAAAATAACAAAATTAACAATAATCTTTATAATTATTCATCATCTTCTTTTGTTATAGATGCCTATTTTTATTAAAATATTATATTACAATCAAGTTGGTGTTCCGTTTATTATATATATATTTCATAATTATTTTAAATTAATTTGCGCAATACTAATTTGTAAATTATAAAGATATTTATATATTAAATTTTAGTTTAGTTATTTGTAATTTACAATGAATTGTGAAGGAAAAAAAAATGTTTCAGATAAAAATTTTAATGAAAATAATTCAAGTGATGAAATTGTTCGAAGAAAATCAACTAATTTAATTGTTTGTTGTGATCCAGATAATATTATAGAAACAAAACCAACAAAAACATCCAAAAAAGCCGAAAATGTATTAATTTTAGTTTCAATGATTACGATTATTTTTATTGCACTTGAATTTACTGGTGGAATAATTGCAAATAGTTTAGCAATCATGACTGATGCTTTTCATATGGTTTCAGATTTAGCTGGTTTTCTTATTTCAATAATAGCTCTTAGAATGGCACGTAAAAAACCAACAGTTAATTTTAGTTATGGTTTTTATAGAGCTGAAATGATTGGAGCATTAGCAAGGTAATTATTTATTTTTTTTATTATTAAATAATTTATTTGTTTTTTTTAGTGTTATTTTAATTTGGGTATTGACATTTTCATTATTAATTACAGCAATAATCCGTATTTATAATAATGATTATGAAGTTGATGCTGATACAATGTTAATTACAGCAGGAGCAAGTGTTGTTTTTAATGTTATTATGATGTTAATATTACATTTTGGTCATCAAGCACATTCTCATTATGGAATTTCACATGCCCATAGTCATGTAGATAACACTAGTCATTCACATAACACAAAAAATAATAATATTCATCCATGTCATATGGATGAACATAGAAATAGTAAATCTGAATTAACAACAATTCAACCTTCAAAACATAATCATCATAAGCATCATAGAAATATTAATGTTAGAGCAGCATTAATACATGTAATTGGAGATTTATTACAATCTATTGGTGTTGTTGTAGCAGGATTAATAATAAAATACACAGGATGGGAATTAGCTGATCCTTTATGTACATTAACATTTTCAATTTTAGTTATGGTAAAAAATTATTTATAAAAAATTAACCTGTTTTTTAGCTAACCACAGTTCATGTCATAAAAGATGTTTTATCAATTTTAATGGAAGCAACACCATTTCACATTTCATATGAAACTGTTAAACTAACATTACTTAACATTGATAAAGTAACAGGACTACATTCACTTCGTCTTTGGTCTTTATCAATGGAAAAACATTGTGCCTCTGTACATTTAGAAATAACAGATGATGCAAATTTTGAAATAATTATATCTGAAGCAAACAAAATTTTAAAAGAACAATTTGGATGTTTTTTTGTATCAGTTCAAGTTAATAAAACAAAAATTGTATATGAAGATGATGATGATGATGAGATAAGTAGTAAATCATCTTCAAATGTTAATTCAATTGCTGTTGTTTAAATGATTTTTTTTTATATCATTTAGAAATTGTTAACGGAAATTGATCTCATGAACAATAATTTTGAAGAGAATTATTTATTTCATTTTATATTTTGCCATATAAAAATGCCTTTGTATATAGGTTTTTATTACAAGAATATTTGTCAGTAAATGTTTAATAAAAAAAAAAATAAATGTGAATACATAATCAACTTTGAAAAAAAAAAAAATACTTACATACATTTTATATAATAATGTCATACTATAATTACAAAATATAGCTAACTATAGGGGTTTTTTGGAATAAATGACAAATGTCATCGTAAGAGTTAACTTTTGATATTTAATCTCTTAATGTAATTTTTAATTAATACTATGTATTCAACTGAAACAACACCCAGAAAACAATTTAGAACACAGGTAATTTTATGTTTTAATTTTACTTAATGTTTTAGAGTGAATTTGATACCCTTTATAATTATAATAATGAAAATAAAAAAACACTTTTTGGTGAAATTTTTTCTTTAATGAAAAATGATAATATAGAATCATGGGATAACTTTTTTTTTAGAATATTTCCTTTCTTAAAATTAATTTGTAATTATAATTATAAAGAATATTTAAGTGGTGATATTATATCTGGTGTGACAGTTGGAATTGTTGTAATCCCACAAGCCTTATCATATGCTTTACTAACTAATGTTGATCCAGTTTATGGTTTATATACCTCTTTTTTTGCTGTACTTTTTTATATGATATTTGGGACATCAAAGTTTATCTCTTTAGGACCTTTTGCTATCATATCCTTGATGACTGGTGTGGCGGTAAATAATATTGTTACAAAACTTGAAATTATTAAAAATACAGAAAAAGTTGAGTATCTTCAAATTCATGAAAATGAACACATTGATTTGTATAATTTTACAAAAATGTTTCAAAAAGATTATGAAAATATAGAAAAAATTACAATTGTCACAACAATGGTATTTTTTGTTGGAATATTACAAGTATGATTAAAAATTATATATATTGTTATTTAATTTTTTTTTAAGATTGTTATGGGTTTATTTAGACTTGGATTTTTAGCGTCCTACTTGTCAGATCAAGTTGTATCGGGATTTTCTGTTGGTGCAGCTGTTCATGTTTGTATTGCACAAGCAAGTAAACTTTTTCAAATTAAAACTAGAATTAACCATGGTCCTGGAAATATTTTAAGGGTAACATTTTTTTTTTAAATTTTTTTAGAAAATTATTTTTAGAAAACATTTGATATATTTTGGAATTTGAAAAATATGAATAAAATTGGAGGAATCTTATCACTTTTTTCATTCATTGTTTTATATATTGGTAAAGATATTATAAATCCAAGAATTAAAAAGAAATTTAAGTGTATTATTCCTTTTGAATTAATACTTATTTTAACAAGTACCATACTATCATATTATTTTTCTTTTAATTCAGAATATGAATTAGAAGTTGTTGATCATGTACCAACTGGATTTGCATTTGCAGTTATACCAAAAATTTCATTACTTCCATATATGGTTGGAGAAATTTTTGAAATTGCATTTGTTGCATTTGCAATTCATTTATCAATGTGCAAAATATTTAATAGAAAACTTGGTACAAAATGTGACAATAATCAAGAGTTAGTAGCAATTGGATTAACGAGTTTTTTATCTTCATTTTTTTGTGTTTATCCTGTTACATCGGCACTTGGACGGTCAATTCTTAATGTAGAATGTGGTGCTAATACACAATTATCAGCTTTATTTACAGTACTACTAATTTTAATTGTTATTTTATTTTTGGCTCCATTACTAGCATCATTACCAATGTGTATATTAGCAGTAATAATTATTTATTCAACAAAATCTGTCTTTAAAAAAGTAAAAGAATTAAAGGTATTATGGAAAATTTCAAAAATAGATTTTTCAATATGGATTGTCAGTTTTATTTCAACAACATTTTTTAATCTAATGGAAGGATTATTGATATCAATAGGATATGCCTTAATTACAACTGTTTTTAGAATTCAATGGCCACGTTGGTATACATTATCACAACTTACTGGAACAGAAGAATATAGAGATACAGGAAGGTATGGTAGAGTTACAGATCTGGATAATATTGTTATTTTTCGATTTGATGCTCCATTACTTTTTACCAATGTTGAACATTTTCAAAATTCAATTAATAAAGTTATTTGGAAAAAAAAAAGTAAAAAAGAAATAAATAATGATGTTATAGAAATAAAAAAAATTCCTGAAAAACGTTTATCATTAAAAATTACACCTTTGATGGGACATTCAAATACCAAAAAAATAACTACTACCAAAGGAATCGTAAATTATTTAATTGTTGATTGTTCAGGTTTCACATTTATTGATATTACAAGTATAACATCATTAATAGATTTATTTCATCAACTAGGAAAAACTGGTGTTACAACATACTTTGCTGGAGCAAAAGCACCTATCAGAGATATATTAGAAAGGGCAAATTTTTTTGAAAAAGTACCAAAGAAATTCTTTTTTCCAACAATTCATGATGCTGTACTGGCAGCTGGAAATACCTTTTCATATAAATATTCTTTACTTTTTCCTCCATCATCAGCATCAAAATGTAATAAGAAGAAGGGTGTATTTTTTGAAAAAGAATTAGAGGAACAAAATATTGATGCTACTGAATCATTATCAATGAATAGTGTTTTATATAAAATTTATGAATCAGATACAAAATAGTTAACTAAATCTTGTACATGTTATCTAACATTTTAACATCATTTATTTTTTTTTTTAAATAAAATCTATTTTTAAATACATATATAAAAAATATATTATAGTACGTTTTTTTTTAATACAAATAATAATAAAGTGTATATTATTTATTTTTAGATATTTATGTTGTAAAAAAATATATATTCTTAAATTATACTGGAGTTATATATTATCTGTCATTATGTTTATGATTTAAAGATTTTTCATATTTATTTAAATCAAATTTTGCTCTACTATAAAGTTTATGTCCACATAAATTAGTGTTAGTAAATCCTTTTACAGAGGGTAAATTACTACGCCATTTATCTTCACATATTGACAATGTCTCTGATGTGTTAGCAGTATTATTTTTATATTTAGATGATGTCACGGCAATTGGATAGTACAATGTTGAACAAATTTTATTTTTTGAACATAATGACTTACTGGCACTTCTACTTGGATGCCTTGGTTTTATTCCTCTTACTAAATCTTTAATTTTTATAAAAAAAAAATAATAAAAATTATATTTAAAAAAAATAAAAATAAAATTACCGTCAATATTGTAGTCAAAAATGTCTGAATCTGCAGTCAATGAATTACGTCTTTCTTTTTCTCTTATCAAATCAGCACCAAATGTATATGTACGATTTAATCTAGTATCTGATGTTTCTTTTAACTTATTTTTAAAAAGAGACCTATAAAAAAGAGTAAAACTTTTATCTAAATATTTTTATTACCTCTGGTCATTTTGCGATGTCTTTTCTTTTTTGTTTGTACAAGAAACAGTATTCGATTGATAATTTTTTGATTCTCCTTTTATTAAAGAAGTCATTTTTTTTTTTTAAATTTTTTATAAATTATTATTTATAAATAATTTCTTTATGTAAATATCCTATAAAAAAAATATCAATAAAATAAATTGCAAAAAAAAATTTATATATATAAATATAATGAATAAAGGTATTTATAAATATGGTAAAGCATAATAAATAAGCCATTTGTTTTTCACACATTCTAATGCTTAGCAACCACAATAAACATATAATTTACATATAACATTTTTCATAAAATAATTTACAAGGTACATATAGAAAAACTTTATAAATGATGAATTCAAGTATCAGTTTTAAAATTTTAATTTACATTAATGTACACAAAAAATATTACTTTTTCTTTATAATTTATTTAAGCAATAAAAAAAAATTTAAATTAATAGTTAATGCCAATTTTGTTGATTGCCCATATAAGTATTAGATGACATCATACCATACATCATTCCATCATTTACCATCATTGGCATTTGATTTGTTGTTGAAGTTTGACGTTGAATCTCTGAAAATGACATTGGTTTATAAGGAACTGGCATTGTTCTTTGTTTTTGATTGTTAACATATGATATTGTACAACCAGATTCTTCAACTAATTTATTATAATCATCCCAAGCTGTTTGTATTTTTGAAGGTTCCATACAAAATTCTTCCATATATTCCATTTTTCTTTTAGCGTATTGTAAACGATGATGATCAGATAAAGAAGTACTTTTTATGGCAAGATCAAATGCATCACAAACATGTCTTATATTAGTTTTAGAACAACAATAATAAATGTCAATTAATTGGGCATATAATTCATTGTTTTCTGGATCATTTTTAATAGCCTCCCTTAATAATTTATCAGCTTTTGCCAAATTATTACATTGAAATGCTTGAAAACGAGCTAATTTCTTTATGTAAAAATTCCGCAGTGTTTTACTGGTACGACGTTCATTAATAAGACGTTCCATCTTTTCAATAACCCGTGTCTCATCAGGTCTATTTTGATAATGAAGTTTTCTATTGAGTAATGATACCATTCGAAGACGAATTGAGGCATAACCAGGATATTTTAAGTCAAAATTATCAAGAATATCTACAGCTTCATTAAAATTATTATTTCTTTCTTCCATTAAACTAAGAAGAAGGGCTATTTTAGAACTACTTGGAATATGAATTTTGTGTGCTCTTGTCAAGACTGCTTTAGCTTGTGTTTTTGAAACATTTTTATCTAAATATCTAGCATACTAAAAAAAAAATTTTAATTAATAATATTATAAAATAAAATAAAAAACATACTTTCATCCAATATTCTTCATATAAACAACAAGCAACTAAACATCTTTCAAATAAACATTTTATTTTTTTTTCATCACGATTATTAATTTCCCAATCAAGATATTTAAACCATAAACTAAATTGTTTATTCTCTAAAGGAGCAATATGAAAATAACGTCGTAAAATTTGATGTTCAAAATCTTTTCTACCTTCATGATCTTTGGTAGTTTTTTTTATTTTATCTTCTTGTTCCTGTAGAATATATTTAACATATAACATGTGTGCTTCATCACACAAAACATTTGTCGTCTCATTTCCATTATTAATTTTAATTAAAATATCTTTAATATCGTTTTTGCCCATTTTCTTAAGTACTCGTTTTGTAATAGAGTCTAACTGTGAGTCAGGTAAATATAAATCTGGAGAATATCCTCTCAAAAATTCTTCAAACCTTCGTTGATGTAACTCCATTTTATCAGTTGTTATTCCTAAAATCATTTCAAAATGTTTAAATGCAGATTTCAGGTCACAAATACTAACTTCCCAATCAATTACAGAGATCCATAAGTTATCAGAATTGAAATCCATTCCACATTCCTCTAAAGCTTTATTTATAATTTTGAGAATATCTGTTACTCCATCAGGTTGCATCATATAATGTTCCATTGCAACTTGCAAATAAGACATCCATAAATCAACACAAATAGGAAATTCCTTTACCGCCTTTTGATAAATATATAAACATTCTTTTGGACCATCTCTATTATTAATGTATGTGGCATATTGAATCCAATACCCATAACAATAAGGAAAATTTTCTAAAAAGCGTTTAAATATTAATTCCATACTTTGATCAATATTATTTTCTGCACTTTTAGTAATTAATTCAACCCATAAATCAAAATTTTTTGGATTTTCTTCTAATTTATCCCAAATTGGCCTTAATGAATAATGAATTTGAATATCTCGATCACTAGAATCGTTACTTTTTTTAGATGAATATTTACTAGAATGTTTACTTCTTTCACGTTTACTAGATTCACGGCTTTTACTTCTTCTAGAATTACGTTTATTTTTTTTATCATCTTTACTACTATGTTCTTTACTTTTCCTTAATTTTTTTGGTGATGGAGAATTTTTATAATCTTTACGAGATTCTCGTTTAACATTAGCCTGAGGAGAATCTACAGTAGCGGATTTCTCATCATCATCTGGTGACTGTTCGCGAGATGTTGCCATTGATAAATCTTTAACCTAAAATTAAAATTGTATTGTTATAAAATATAAACAATAATACAAAGATGATAAGATAATTAAAAATTAAAAACATTTTCTTAACTAAAATTATAAAACGTTTAAATAAATTATTTAAAAAAAAAAAAAAAACTATATAAATATCCAAGTAACAAAGACAGAAAGAATATTTTTACATGAGCAGTAATACAAATAATCAAAATTCAAATTTGGAGTCTTGAAACGACAAGCGACTTTACATAGAATAAATACTGAAATTAATTTAGTTAAAGAAATTAATCTTAAAAGTCAAGATTATATATTTAAAATTCCTGTTACTGTTCTTTTTATCCGTAATGAAAATGTAATATTGATAAAATTTAAATATACTTTAAGATAGCTTTGATAAAATAATATATAAATAATAGTAAAGTTAATTTAAAAATGATTAAAAATTAATATTTTATAAACATTTTTTTTACTATAAAAATTAATAAAAACTTTATTTTTTTAATTTTATTTAAATTATAATATATTAGTTTCATAAAAAAGTTTTTTAAAAATTTTTTTTTACTATTTTTTATGAATATAATTATAAAACAAACAAAAGTTAAATCTAAAAATAGTAACAATTTCTATTTTACAATGCATTTCAAAAGTTTTTTTTTATTAACTTAAAAAACTCAAATTATTATTTTTAAATTGGTGTTTTAAAGTAAATTAAAAATTTTTTTATCAATTTTCCATAAACATAACATTGTAATATTATTATATTTTTTTTTCAATAATATTCATTGACTGATAAAGATGGCAATGGGTTTTTAAGAATTAAAATATAATTAACTAAAATAATTATTTACTTATTATTAATTAATTGATTATACATTATATTCCACAATGAATAATATATTTTATTTAAATTATATAAGTTTATAATATATTGTATAATATTTTTAAAAATTCAATTATTTTTATGTAAATATATTTATTATAGTTATAAGATCTTATCAATGTTCTTTGAAAATGTTGGACATTGATTATGTTATATATTTTGTTTAGTTCAAAAATTACAATAGAAAAGTTATTTAAATATATTTGAATAAATTACTTTACACTTGTAGAGAAAACTTTTTTTTCCTACTTATTCTTAACTGTAAATAATACTTTTAGATAATAATGGTTTCTGGTAGTTAACTTTGTGTAAAGCACATTTTTAGAATAAAATATCTTAGTCTAAATTTAATAAAAATAAAATGTTTTACATATAAACAGCCATTTACGAGAATTTATTAAAAAAAGTTATCAAAATTATTTTTTTAGAAAATTTTAGAGTTAAGATTATTTTAAAAAATTTTAACATACTCTTTTTAAAAATTTTTTTTTACATCTCTGTTTTTATAACTTTAATTACATTTATCTTTAACATAGTTATTAATATTTGAATATACATCTATCTTTCCATTATTTTTTGTAACAATTAAACTTTTAACAACGATATTTCTTATCATTATATCAATTATCTTGATATTTCAATAGCATTTCTTACCAAAAATACTTTTGTTGTCAAGACACACGTTTACAATAATTTTAGTTTACATATTTAAAAAAAACTACTTTTTTTTAAAAAATTAAAAAAGTGAATAACTAACAAATTCAAAAATTTATTCAGAAAAATTGAAAAAACAACTACAAAATTTATTAACTTAAATCTTATGAAATAATTAAAAAATCGACATTGAAACTTTGAAAGTAATAAAAAAAAACGGCACTTTTAATATAAATAATACCATTAACTTTTTATTAATCTCCACATTATTATATACAATTCTAGTTCAATTGGAAGACCTTCATGAACCACCCTGTATAGCAATAACAAAATAGAATTATGCAATCTTTTGTGCAAAGATTATGCAATTATAACTATTTAGACACTAGATTGCATTGAAGGTGATATTGGAGGTACATTTGGATTATTTTCTTTATCAATAATATCATCAAGGCGAAGTGTTCCAATGTTATTGTGATCTACATCATCAATACTGGGAAGATTTGGATAATTTACTGATGATGGTGAAGGAATATGATTATTAAAATTTTCATTCTTACCATTATGATTATTTTTTGAAATTGGTAATAATCTTGATGGGTTATATGGAGTTGATTTGTATGTTTCTTCTGAAACATTGTCATAATTTCTTGGTGAATGAAATGATATTGGAACTTTTTTTTCTGGTGTGTTAGTTGATACCGTTGAGTTACTTTCTGATTCATGATTAAGTAATCTATGATGAGAACCATTATTTACTTCATAATCATTATAAAATCTTTTATAATTTTCAAACATCTTCTTTACAATATCATAAGCAATACGATCACCTATATTTTCACGTATAAACATTAAGGCAAGAACACCATCTGGACGTAAAAATTTATGAACAAATCTATTTAATTTTGGTGAATCTCTAAATAATCCACTTTTTCTACATTCTTTTTTTAAGAAATGAATAGCATTGTTTTCACGTAAATTTGGAATTGTCATAACAACAAGATAATAAAGAAAACTAAAAATTGATAAGATAGCAATAAATATTAACCAAAAGTATAAGAAAAGATATAATTTTTCATTTATCATATTCATCATAATAACACATTGAACAGAGTGTCTTTGAAGATTTCCTAATACTCTTACTTGAAAGTCACACATAATAACTCTTGGAAATATGGTACTTTCTTTAATATCATATCCATTAGCAACATCATATAATGTTTCAAATCCCCAATTAAGATAATCTCCTCCCAAAAAATGATTTAATAAAAATAGTTGACCAATGGCATTGATAACATATAACAATTTAGTAATTAAATATAAAGCTGTAGCATTATATCCACTTTTAGCTGTTGAAATTTTTATTGATGCATTATGATCAAATTCCATAACACTTTCACATATATATTTAGAAAGTATTTCAATTTCTTGCTCACGATCAGCTCCATTTAATCCCTTACATTTTCTTGCTTCATTAACAATAGCTTTTGGATTAACAGAAGTATGTTTATGAAGTGTATTCCAAATCCAATTTGGTAAATAAAAACAAACAGCTTGAATAAACAAAACTATTGGAACCCAACGATAATATGATATTTGATCTTCTCTCTCAGAAACATTATCAGGTATATTTTCACCAAATGGTACATGATAAAAATTATTAATAAAACAATAATCTTCAGCATATTTTTCCCATCCACCTCTAAATTCAGATGGTACCCAACATTGTATAGGTGATCCAAAATATTGTTTTGCCGAAATTGCAAAAGCAAAAAATGCTAACATTATTGAAGTAGCATAATAATTTAACCAATCTGTACTATCAGATAAAGGTTGTTCACGAACAACGGAATTGATATAATTTTGAAGGAATGGTATTCCTAACATGTTAGTTTATTAGTAAGTGATGACAATAAAATTTATATCTATAAAACAAAAAAATACTGAACTATAGAATAGTAAAATGAGAGTAAAAAGATGACAGATACTTTTATAAACTGTTCAAATGAACGTGCCAAACTAATCTATTTCTGCAGATATTAATAATAAAATGTCAAAGGCCGCGTTTGTTGACCTAACAATCTTAAGAAAGAAATGGTCTATTGAATTAAATCATGATTCATAAGTTTATGTTTTGTTTTGTTCTATATAACTATAGAAAAGGACTAGGCATATATATTAGAACTGTTATTTTAATAGTGACCATTGTTAGTTGAGGAAATATATAACTATGATCAAAAAGTTTCTTAATAGTTCTACAGTTTTAAAACACATTAATGAATAAAAAAAAAATAATATGTTATTTAAACATCATGGTTACAGGTTGTCTTAAGATTGTGTAGTTATCATTTATAATATAAATATAAGATGCATATTTAAACTCTAATGTAAATTTTTTTTATATATATACATATTTTAAGAGGAAAAAAAAAAGTTTAGAAATTAAAAATAAATGTTAAAGAAAAAAAAAATAATTTGCTTTATACACTAATATAACAATAAAAATATATCATTCATGAAATATTATACAATACATATTGAATAATAAATATATAATACAATAATTTTTTTTCTTTAAGAATAGTGTTAAAACTTTCATTAGTTATATATGAAACAATTTTTATTAACAATTAATAGTGCTCTGAAAATAATTAAGAGATACTTTATCAATCAACTTGATTAAATGATTTCATACTTTTAATATATAAGATAATTCAAAGAGTGCTAATATTTATACAAAAAATGATCTTTTCATTTACCAATAGTTTTGTAAGTTAATTTATAAAGTTTGTGAATTTAAAAATACACTTAATTCATTTCTTTTATAAACTTATAATAAAAATTTTTTTTATCACAATTATATTTATTGCTAATTTTTTTTATATTTTATTAATTATTTTTAATAGTTTGGTAATTTTGAATTTCTTGACTTTAAAAATTTATATGATTTTATTAGATTTATAATAGTTATCTTAATATAAGAAGAAAAATATTTATCTTGATGTTTAGTTAATTTTAAAATTTTTAATGAATAAATAAAAAATATTTATCTATTTTTAAAAGTTTTTGAATTTTAAAAATATTTTATCTTATTTATTATTTGAACTTAAAATTATTTTTTCTACTTTTTATTTTGTTACAATATATAATTAATTGCTTAATGTCTAAAAAATTTTATTTAAAAATTTATGGTTTATAAAGATAAAAAAAAAATATATGTAGATAAAATTTAATTATTAAAATTCAATAAAAAAAACTATTATCATAAATATTTATTTCTTTTTTAAATATTACATTACTACAAGTGATTATTTTACTCAAACACTTAAGCATCATCTTCAAGTTTACATCCTGGCTTAGCTTTTCTACATAAAACAAGAGATGTATGGACAGCTCTAGCTTCTTGAACAAAACCTTTTCCATTCATACCAGCTTCAGTTCTTTCATTCATCATGTCAGCTTTTCCAAGAATTTGTTTACCACCATCCAAACTTAAAACACCTGGAGTTATATCACCTTTAGCAAATTTAACATGTACAGGTTGAACTGGTGCATCTGGATTTCTGACGGATGTACATGCCTCTTGATAAGGAACCCACAAATAATCATATCCACGCATTGCTTCTGGAAGCTCAAATAATATTTGAATAGATCCCAAATTTTTACGGTATTCATTTCCGTGCCAGGCAAAACAACCAGCAATTTTACCATTTTCATTCCAGACACGTCCATAAACAGGTTCACCTTGTTGATACCTAAAAAATATTAATTAAATATGGAAAAAAACTTTTTTATTCTTACCATAAAGCAACATATTGATCACCATTTTCTCCACCAACGGTATTAAGAGATTTTCCAAGAGCTTTAAGTGGTGTTCCGTCAGTTGGGAAGCCATCACCAATACGATAATCTCTCCATACATTACTATTAACTCTAATAGTTGGTGGTTTATTTCCACACTCATTACATTCACAACCTGGTGGAGCACCTTTTAATTCTCTTACAATAATAAGGAAATCAGAAAGTTTTGGTCCAACAATTTCTTCACAAATTCCATCATGAGAAAATTTGGCAACTTCAGTTTTGTTATCAAGATATCCAAGGATTGCTCCATTTGGACGACTTTTCCATAAAATTGGAATTGAATCACCACAATGAAGAATTTCACGATTCTCAATATTGAAACGATCAGAATATTTAATCCAATTGTACCAATAACCAAGATTAAGATGGTTTCCTTTATATTGAAGAATTTGAATTTGACCACCAAGATCATGAGCACCTTTAAGTTCAGTCTTCAAGTATGGGAAGGAACATTCAACAACTCCACCATTATTCCAAGCTCTTCCATGAATTGGTTTTCCATTTTTGTACCATAAGGCAACATATTGATTTTGTTGTCCAATAACTTTTACTGGAGCATCTGGGAAAGGTGATCCAATAGTTTGGAAAGCCCAAGTATCTTCTTTAGCTGGTTTAAGATTTGGCATTGTCAAAATTAACAATGTTTGAAAATCTCAAAAAACATGCTATTCTAAATAATATTCATATATATTAAAATAATTATCAAAAAATTTGTTTTTTTTTATAAAACATTTATGCAATATAAAAAATTTTTTATAATTATACACATAATATAAATAAGAAGTATAATTCTTTTTAATTAAAATTATAATAAAAAATATTATAAAATATAATTAATTTATTTTATTTTATCATATTAAAAATAAAGAAAAATTATCAAGTAGTATAAATTAAATTATATAAAATTTATTATGAATATTAAATAATAGAAAAAAAAGAATTCAAATATTTATATATTTATATATGTTAATTTTATAATGTATAATATTTCATTTTTATGATGTGTATATTAATTAGTAGTAAAAAAATAAATTAAAATTTTTGTTAAAAAAATGAACCTATAAAATATAAATATATTTTTTTACTATTTCTGTGATTGAGAATATGGCTGATCAGGATGATAAAACATTACCAACAGATGGTACTGAAAAAATTGGTCCAATAACTTCAATCTCAGACGTTACATTTCCTGTTCATGAAAAAGAAAATAATGGTTTAATTGATATACCTCCAGGTATATTAATTGAAGGAAAATTTCAATTTATAAAATTTCTTGATGAAGGAGGTTGTGGTACAATTTTTCTTGTAAAAGATATAGCATCAAATGCTCAGTATGCTTTAAAGGCAGTCTCTAATAAAATTAGAGAAAATACTATTTTAAATTTTGAAGTTCAAGTAATGAAACGTTTAAGAAATAAAAGAAATGTTTGTCAATTAATTTCTAGTGGTAAAAATAGTCGATTTTCTTATGTTATAATGACATTACTTGGACAATCATTATTTGATTTAATAATTCAACAAAAATTTTTATCAAAATCAACTTCATTACGTATATCTATTCAATGTCTTTTAGGTATTAAGCAAATTCATGAAGTTGGATTTATTCACAGAGACATTAAAACTGAAAATTTTTTAAAAGGTGTTGGTAATGAGAGAATCATTTATCTTGTTGATTTTGGATTAGTAAGAGAATATGTAAAATTTAATTCATCAAATCAATTGGAACAAAGAAAGGCACGAATTAAATGTGCATTTCGTGGAACAACAAAATATGCCAGTATAAATGCTCACGAAAATCAAGAACAAGGAAGAAGTGATGACTTAATATCATTACTTTATTGCACTGCTGAATTTCAAAGAAAACTTCCATGGGATTTTGATGATACTGATAAAGTTAAATCAGTAAAAAAAGAAACTTCTCCAGAAACTATCTTTCCTGATTTACCAGAATTGGCTGCTTGCCTTGTTTATTTGTATGGATTAAGTTATTATACAAGACCGGACTATCACAAAATATTTACATGTTATAAAAATGAAATGGTAAAATTAGGTGTTTCTTATGATGACCCATATGATTGGGAATTAACAAAACGGCAAACAGTAAAATCAATAAGAAAAAAACCTGTAAATGTAGATAATGTTACACCAAATATCGAAAATAAAAAACCTTGCCCATCTAATCGTACTCATGCTAATGGAAATGTTTTGAAAAATCGTATAGCAAAAGCAAAACGTTCAATAAGAAAGACATCTAGAAGAATAAAAAATTCTTTTCGTAAAAAAAATAATAAGACTGATGAGGATTCAAATTTAATTAATGATAATGAATTAGTTGAAAAAAGTTTGGAGGCTGAAGAATCTGCCAGAAAAAAAGATACTTCACCACTTTCAATATTAAGTTTAGATGAAATTGAACAAGAATTTAAAAGAAATATAATTGGTTTCTAATAATAATGCTTTTGTAATTATATAAACATTTAATGACAACTTATTAACACAAAAAAAACAATTTAAAATAAATAATTTGTATAAAAAACATTAAATTTCTTTTATATAAATTTAAACATTTTTCATATGATAATTTATACATTAAAAAAATATAAGTTGATAAATTTTAATGTTTTCTAGAAATTGCTTCATAAAAATAATTTTCTAAGAATTTGTCTTAAACAATCATCCAACCACATGACATTCTTATATCAATATTTTTATTAATTAAAACTTTATCAACAAAAAAGTTTCAAATATCTTCCTTAAAATAATTTCTTTTTTTGTCAAAATAGCCTGTATCTATTTATTTTCTAAAATTTTTACAATAATAAATTATGTTATATTTTAAACAATTTAATAAAAAATATTTTTAACTAAATTTATTTATATAATATTATTGTCCAAGTTGTTAAATATATATATATAATCATTCTAACACTGATTGTTGTCCTCAACTTCTTAATATTGTTATTATCATGCTATCTTTTTAGATCAAAATTTTTTCAGAAATCATAGATTAATTTTTTAGTTTAAAATTATACCACAACAAACTTAATTAGGAATGTTAAATATCTTTTCAATTAATCATTAATTACAATTAATTAACTTGTATGATAAAAAAAATTATAAACTTTTCCAAAATTTCAAAACATTTAGAAAAAATATTTTTTTTTTCATTTTTATAAATATAATTTTAAAAATATGGTAAGTTAAAATAATACTTTAATAATATTTATTTCATCATAACTTTTTTTATTTTTTTTTTTTATTTATATTTTTAATTGTAATGTACTTTCATTTTACAACTATAACTACTTTTTTTTTATATACTTTTATATATAATTCAAATTTTTTAAATTATATCCTTTTTTAATAATAAGATTTAAAGTATTATTTTGTTAATGTGATAAATGGATTCCTGTTATAAAAGAATACAAATTTGAAAAAGTAAAATAGATGTAAACAATGATGAATATAAAAAAAAATATTTTATAAGTTTAGCTGTAATATTATTTTTTCTAGAAATTTGATTTTTGAACACAACAATTTTTACCTTAATTTATAGAGTAGAAAGAACATCCAAAAGTTTGGTAATTCTTGTATAATAAATTAGTTTATTGTGGTGTGTTTGATAAAGAGATAAGTTCTTTGTCAAATTAAAAAACTATGACAATTATTAACAATAAAGTTTCGGCTTTTTTTTTATGTTAATTATTGTTTTTCTTTATAAATTGTTTTTAATTTTTTTTTTCAATAAAAGTTATTAATGAATTTCTTTTGTTTTTTTTTTTATAACAGCTATTTAAATAATTAAAAAAAAATTTGTTGAAAATATACTATTTATAATCCTATAAAAAAAACAATTTCCCATTATGTATACAAACTTTTTTTTTCTCTTTAAAAAAATAAAAAACAATTAATTTAATAAGGTACAAAAACAAGAGAGTTACCCGCAAAATGTGTACATTATACCAAAATGAAGAAATATAGCAAATGTATTTCACTTTTGGATTTACATTTTGTTTGATTATATAGAAGATTTTTGAAGATATGTCGTATAGAAATTTTTTCTTTAAAGAACATTGTTACGAAAAAATCTATAGAAATTTTCAATATGATATATTTGAAAATTACTCTTCTGTTATTCCTGTATATATGGAGGTATGAATTTATTTATCTATTAAGTTTGATTTTTAGCATGAAGTATTAGCGGGTGAATTTTGTAAAAATGTGAATACTCCTGAAATATTTGCAGTTGGTTTACATGATGGAACAGTTATAGTTGGGAATGCGAATAAAGCCAATAAAAGTATTTCAGAAAATTGTTTATTTAATCATTTAAGTAAACATAGAACACATGTAAACGCTGTGTCGTTTGTAAAAGATGATTCAAAATTAATTTCTATATCATCTGAAGATCCCGTATTTTTAAGAGATATTAATACTGAAAAACCATTAGAATGTTTTACTACTAATATAAGTCTTTTAAAATGTTTAGCCCTAAATCCTATACAAAAAAATGTTTTTATTGTTGGTGGACGTGATAATAGTATTGCAATATTTGATATAAGAAGTAGAGAAAGTGTCTTATCTAGAAGTCTAAAACATTTTGGAGATAATAAAATTACATATCTGTCTCAGCCTCATTGGCAATTTTGTAAAAATAGTACATCAAAAGTTACAAATAAAAATAATTCAAAAGATATGATTATATCAACTCTTTCATCCATAACTTTTATTAACGAATGGCAATTTTTGACAGGGTCATCTGTTTCTCTAACAGGTATTCGATGTTGGGATATTCGTTTTTTACCACAATCAAATTTATGTAACTTAGAACCTGTATTTACGTATAAAATGCCAACATCGAAAAGAGATTATGGTATTGCTCATATAGCAAAAGATCCAAAGAGATCTAGTTTTTATGCGGCATGTACAAACAATGAAATTTTTATATTTAGCTCTGATGGAGCACTTGAAGATCCAATGTATACAATGATAAATAACATTGGAGAAGGTATTAACTACTCATCTCGTTTGGCAATTTCTCCCATCTCCGATCATCTACTTGTTGGAACAAGTTTAGATTGTGTAAAAACATTTAATTTATCATCTCTCTATTCTAGGAATCGAAAAAATGATTCCAATTTAGAATCTAATTTACCATATTCTAAATATTTGTTACAAGGACATGATACTGAAACAAATATTGTAAACTATTCAATTGATGGCAAATATATTTTATCTGGTTCTTCGTCTAATATTCGTATTTGGGAATATGGTTGGGATAAAAACTTTATTATGACAGGAGAAGAGTTAAATCAAGTTGAAAAACCAACAAGGGTATATGAATCTAATAGTAATCTAAGTCAACCACATTTAAATTTTACTTTTCCTACATCAAAATTAGGTTTACAATCTAATTCAACAACATCGAGTATTACTCCTAAGCGGAAAGAAACAATTTCAAAGCGGAAACTTTTAGAAAAAAACGAAAATACCTCAATTAAAAAAGGAAGGTTTTTTCCTTTATTTAATAATGTCAACAAAATAGATGAATTTTAATTGTTTTTTACATACCTAATCCATTTTAGATGATGTACTTTATTTGAAGAATTTCAAATAAAAGTTTTTAATATTTCTTTGTTTATAAATTTTACAAAGTGGTTTTTCTAATACAAATTTATTAACATAAGAAAATTAGTAAGTAAAATGAAAAAAAGGCATTCAATATAAAGACAAAAATATTCAAATTTTTATAAGAAAATTGATCAAAGGCATGGTTTGCAAACAATAATGCTAAATTATTATTATTCAAAATTTCAATTCAATATTGATACCAATGAAGAAAGTGTTTTTGTATGTAATGTTATTAAAGGAAATTTAAAAGAAAGGTATCAGCTTAATCTATATTAAAATGCAAAAAAAAAATTAATCCACATGTAACATTTATAAAAAAAAGCAGAAAAATACAGAATTTTCATATCGCCATTTTATATTAACTATAAATAGTATTTTACTAATCCGAAATCCTTCTTTAAGGATAACAACAGAAAACATTTTTTTTTTTTGAATACAATGTTAACAACAAATAAATTTTTTTTATCTTGTTTAATTTTTATCCAAAAAAAATAAAAAATTGTTTTATGATTTAATTAATTAATTTATAATCAAATTTTGAAAGATTAAAAATTTTTTTAATAATATAATATTCAAATATTTTAAAAAAAAAAAGTGCGTCTACCAAAGTGAACCTCACCCTTCATTTGCTGAAATTTTATTACAACTATAAACATTTATATTTTTTTAATATAAAGATTTATAGAAAAAGAATTTATTTTATAAACATGAGAAAATATTAATGAATAATAAAATAATATGATGTTTGATATATATTTTTGTACCAAGTATTTTATATTAATGTTTGCTGTAATTAAAAATATTTATAAATAATTCCAATACAATTAGTCAGTACAAAACTTTTTATTTTACCATTAAATTAATTAACTATTTATATTTAAATTTCTAGGAGCTATTAGTATACATTAGAATATTTTTTTATAAAATTAAAATATTTTAAATGGTTTATTAAAATTTACAAATTAAAAACCCTTTTAATGTGTTGTCATTTCTTTTACTAGTGATAGTATAAATGTTAAACAAATTTTAAAAATTCTATTACACAAGTCAAGAAAATTTTCATCAACTTCTAAAAAAGATTACTTCAGATTACCACATAATACGTTAATAATACAATGGAAAACTGAATTACAATAAATTTAAAAAAATTAAGTGGATTTTTAAATGATTTAATTTAAAAACAAAAAGTACAGAACTTTGTTTTTTTTTTATATTTTAAAATATTAAGAGATCATCTTTAATACAATATATATATTATTTTTTTATCATTACTAAAATGTATTTCTTCAAAGGTGCGCTAAATTTTTTTTTTTTAGTTATAAGTATAGAATAACATATAATAGCAAAGAAAATAAATTACACATTAACATAGTATAATTATTTACATTTTTTTCATATTTAAAATTCATTAAATTATGTGTAAAATTGAAAAATATAAATGTCACTTTTCTATGATATATTTTAAATCAAAAATTTTTTAACAATAATAATAAAAAAAATTTTTTTTAAAAAATAATTTGAAATAGCATCATCTTAGCTTATTAAATAATAATTTATAATTTTTCTTTAGTATTATATTTTTAGAATTAAAATAAATAATATTGAACATATGACGTATAAAATAATTAAAAATTTATTCAAAAATATTATAATAACAAAGTTAAGCTTTATCAATTATAATAATTATTTTATGACAATTTAATTTATTTATGATTTATATGTATGTATATATATTTTTTTTGATTAAAGAATGTCCAAAGATAAAGAAGTGAAAATGGCCATCAAAATTTGTTACTATGAGTTGAAGTTTTTTATTTAATTTACTTTTATTATACAAATATAAAATTCAATAAGAAACCTTCATAAGAGGTGTTGGTAAATATACAGTAAGAATGATACTTATAATATAATCTAGTTATTAATTTGTTAAAATATACCACAATACAATACTTAAAATTTGCATTTACAATTAGGAATTTTTTTATCATTATCTATATTATTTGATAGTTATCTTTTTCTCTAAGTCATCATTTCTTTTCGTAATGGAATGTTATTATTGTGAACAATTTTTGTTTTCATGTCTTAAAATTATTTCATTTAAATTTGATATTTTAAAAAAAAACATTTTTTTCTACAATGTATTACTCATATCATATTTATTTTAATAAAAATATATAAATTAAAAAAAAAAATTAATACATTACAAATTATTAAAATATATCATTGATAATTAAAGTAAACAGAAAACGTTTTAAAATACAAATTCAATATATTTTTAAATATATAAAATGATGAATGTCTAATAAATTAAAAGATTAAATTGCGGAAAAGAAAAATAATAAATTGATAATTAATGGGAAAAAAAAATGTAATCTTTTTAAGTCATCATTATTCTTGAATAACAATTGTCTTTAATTTTAGTCTCCTTCATTTGTAACCATAATATTTCATCATAAATATTAAAATTAAATAACATAATAAAAAAAAATTACATGTTTTTTTACTAAAAAAACAATTTTTGATTATTAAACTATGGTTTGGAAAACATTTTAACAATTCCCAAAATATATTTACATTATTTAATTTACCAATTAAAATTTGTAATGACATATTTTGAAAAATTTATTATTATTTTTTAAACATTGTGACTATTGTTAAAAAAAAAATGCATAAATATTTGTATCAAGTGATTTAATAAATTATTATAAAAAATAAAAAATAATTTATTTGTTTGTTTTAAAAAATTTTTTAGTCAATAAGTAATTATTTTAGTAAATTTATTTAATAACTAATATGCAATGAAATATATATATAGTTGGGTTAAAAAAAAACTATTATTTCAACCAATGATAATTATAGATTTTTTTATTTACTGTCATGATAAAATCGTAACATTAATGTTAATTTGAAATTAAATCATACTTTTATATGTGTTATAAGATCATTTTTTTTTCAATAATTTTATTATTAATAAAATTCAACATTGTGATTTAATAATTTAAAAAATTTATTATTGTACAAGATATAATAGATTATTAAAATTAAAATAAAGGTATACATTAATTTTTATTATCTTATCAAAAATATACATAAGTAAGTGACGCCATTTCATGTCATTAGTTCTTCTTCACATTATACGGATTATATCATAATTACTACCTTACAACAAATTTTGATAATAAAATCAATCTTATCGTTGTTTAAATAAAAATTTCCAGATTTGTTTAACTAACTAATAATCCTAATATTAGTAATATTTTTAAAAATAAGCTTTGTTTCAACGACAAATGAAGTGGCATTAATTTATGTATTCTCTAAAGTGTTTTATTTCTGTTTAATAATTATATGTATATAAATATATATATATATATATTAATCTATATATATTATTATTATTATATTTCTGTATATATATATATATATATATACTTACCTTATCAGTGATTTTATATTTTAAATTATTTTTATCTCATAATAATTTTATATTAAATGTTTTATACATCCTGCAAATATATTAATTTTATCATATAATTTTTTAAATACTATTCAGTAGTAGTAATTTTAAATATTTACTATATATTTTTAGTATGATTTTTCCTCTGCCAACAGCAATTAAAGTTACAGACACATTTAAAGGAAATTTTGATGGTATCGTAATTGTTTCACATTCAATAGAACTCGTTAGAAAACATAGTCATTTAGAAAAGATTTATGAAAATTTAGTTGAATATAGTTTAGAAAATAAATGTATTAATACTCCTTCAGCACATTTTATTTTACTTCCATTTGATTTATTTCCTATTCGCCGCTTAATATACTCAAATGTTGGAAGTATTGATGAAGATTTTGATGATGTTAGAAAGTATAAAACTGCTGCTATTAATGGTATAGAAATGGCTATATCTTCAGGAATGAAAAATGTTGTCTTAATTACATTATCTGATGGAACATTTCAGCAAGCTAATTTAATATCAGCTATTGGTGCTATACATCCTATTTATCTTCCCTTAACTATAAGAGAGCGTAACTTAAAACATCAAAAAATACTAGAAAGTTTAAATGTATTTGTTAATGAAAAAGAAAAGATAAATTTTGAAAAAATATTAAATGCTTTTTCAGTTTCTCTTGCTGTATGTAGAGATGTAGGAGATTCAGATCCTATAAGAATGACACCATTAAAAGTTGGAAAATATATGAAAGATTTATTTGATGAAACATCATCCGTCAAAATTAAAAATATTACAGACTTAGATATTATTGAAAAAGATTATCCATTAATGTTTGCAGTTAATCGTTCTGCAAATGATGTACCCGAACATAGACCGTGTCTTATTAAATTGGAATATAAAGGTCCCTCTGATAAAGAAGATATAGAAACCATAATGCTTGTTGGTAAAGGTGTTACAATTGATACAGGTGGTATTAATTTAAAAATAGGAACTGCCATGAATGGAATGAGTAGAGATAAATATGGATCAGCTGTTGTTGCTGGTTTTTTTGCTGCATTAGATATTTTAAAACCAAAAAATCTCCATGTTATTGCAAATATGCCAATGGTTCGTAATAGTATTGGTTCTAATGGTTATACATGTGATGAAATTATTCAATCAAGAAGTGGAAAATATATAAGAATTATGAATACTGATGCTGAAGGTAGAATATCAATGCTTGATTCATTAACTGAATTATTAGAAATGTCTATTAATTATAAAAATCCTCATCTTTTTACTTTAGCTACTTTAACTGGTCATGAAATTTTGGCACATGGAGAATATGCAGCAATGATGGATAATGGACCTGCCTTAAAATATGGTACTTCAAATGAAATTCTTAAAACTGGAGAAATATATGGACAACCTTTAGTTATTGATCGTTTACAACCAGAAGATTTTCAATTTAATCTTCCTGAATGTAAAGAAGCAGATCTTCGTCAAGGAAATACTTTAGCATCTGTAGTTACACTTAGAGGACATCAAGCACCAGGAGCTTTTCTTATTCAAGCTTCTGGATTAATGAATCATCAAAATAAAAATGAAAGACCAGTTAAATTTACTCATATTGATATGGGTAGTTGTATGGGTGATTTTCCAAATGTATCTTTTCCAAATCCTCTTGTAACATTTATTGCTCATTATATTTTACCACGTATTTAATTAAATTTTTTTTTTTTAATTGTAAAAGTTATTACGTTTTTCAATAAAAAAGTTGAAATATTTTATATTATTAAAAAACAACTTTTTTTCACATAGTCATGAAATAGTTTTTACAGAAAAAATAAAGTGCACTGTTTACTAGGAAAAAGTATTATGGTGAATGTATACATATTATAACACTTAATTCCTCCTACTTTAATTTATACCTCAGAGTAAAAAAAATTTCTAAATAACTTCTTATTTATTGATCCAACACAGATTTAAAATTACATTATAAATATTTTTTTCTACATTTTTAATCTTTTTTATAAAATAAACTTTGTATTATTTTATTAATGTTACTATGATAATCAAAAATATAATAGAAAAAAAATATGACAAATAAAATGACATACTAATTTACTTGACCAATTATAGGTTAAAAATTTTCAATAAATATAATTAGAATAAAAAAATTGTATATTTATTTTACTTAATATTTGTTTAAGTCAATTTCAAATGTTGAGTGTGGCTTGGCTTCTTCATTAGAATTTCCACCGTCCGATGTATCAGTAACTCCGCCTGCTTCAACAAGTGGTACAATTTCCTCAATTTCAGTTGGCTTACGATCCTTAAGTAAGATTATTCCTCCGTTAGTAATAGACTTAACAGGCTTATAACGTGTATTATCACCGATTGTCAATGTTTTTAATTGAAGACGAACTACGCGTCCAGGATTTTGAATGTTATGAGTTGGAGATTCAATTTCTTTTTTATCACTTTCTTTATTGTCCTTAACATCTAAATCTTTACTATTACTGGCTTCAGTTTTTGTGCCTGTTTCAGTATCCATTTTTTCCGATTCAATATTTTTACTTCCACTTTCCTCAGCCTTTATTGTTTTTAGAAGTTGACATACACCAGGCTTTTTCTTTGATGTGATAGATAAAATAGCTGTTTCAACTTTTTCTAAATCATCTTTTTTCTTTTCAGTAGTTGGTGGCGGGTATGCATAAGTTGACATTTTCGCATTACATCGGAATTCTGTCTTTGGCATCTAAATATTATTTTAAAACATATATTAAATATTCTACTATTTATATAAAGTTACCTGAAGATCTTTGTTAAGGCCAATCAAACATGTTGGACGGAATATAAGAGATGAAAAGTGAACGTACGAATGCCAATACCAATGCTGTAAGAAAACAAATGTTCCAACTATACTCTGCATATCCGGATGTCCATTCTTATTTTTTAAAGAAATTGTTACATTACGGCCACCAGCATCCAAAATGCCTTGAGCAATAATAGCTCCAAACTAAAAATAAACATTTAAATAAGCTGCAATTAAATTTCAATTCATACTCTAGCTATAGGATCCTCAGTTTTCTCTGGTATAATTTTAGTGAGCATTTTACGATAATCAACAACCTTTGAACATGTTCCTTCTGTTTGTTGAATTAAAATAAACGACAATGCAATTAAAGCCCCTTGTCTAACATAATTTTCTTTAGCTTGTGTTAGTGGTTCTAATAAAGCAATGGCTTCCTAAAAGGTTTCATTATATTTTTATTTTTTATTATAAATAAATGCTTACTTTATATCCAGATCCAGCACATGCAATACCTAATGCGACAGCAGCTCCATATCTAACATTACCATTGAAATGCTCTACCAACATACTTGTGTATGAGATACATTGTTCAGGATCGCTAAAAAAAATAAAAAAATAAATATATAATTGCAAATATTTTTTAATATAAGAAAAAAAAAATTTAAATTTTAACTTTATATTTAATTCACATACTTAATAGTAGTAAGATAAAAAATTATTTCGAAGGTATGATTTTAGTTAACTTAGTTAAAATGTATAGAGGCGTCGCGCAACCATGATTAGGATATTCTTATTACAATACATATACAAACTAGATAGCTTCTTAAGATATTTATATTCAGTGTACCTTTCACACTCGTCCTGTCGCTTCTTTATTCTTTTGCTTTTATAAACAGCTCTTCCACACCCAACTACTATTTCATGTTGGGATTTGTTGGCGATAAAAATATTATAAAAAAAATCTATTTAATAACTGATGTCATTTAATATATATTATTAATTCGGCATATGTGAAACAAATGTCACTTTATTTAACCACTATGTAATTTTTAAAAGTCTATCTTTAAATTAACTTATTTTTTAAACAATAACGGTAGATAAGAAAATGTAAATAAAATGAGTCCTTTTTTTTCAATAACAAATAAGAACAGTAATAAAAATTATTTAATTTTAGATGAAATAGAAGAATATGACTTTATCTGTTCATCCTCGACTAAATATTTTAGCTCTATTCTTATTACCTGTTTTATGTGTGAGTGGACTAATAGGAAATATTTTGGTTTGTATTGCAATTGCGTTAAATAAACATCTTCATAATGTGACTAATTATTTTTTATTTTCATTAGCTATTGCGGACCTACTAGTCTGTGTTATTGTTATGCCATTTAGTATTATAATTGAAGTATCTGATGGTAAGTTCCAACTAATCTATGAACAATTTCAGTATAAAAATACCATTTCCCATGTTATTTTTTAAATATAGGTTCATGGAATTGGAATTTTCCAATTTGTTTAATATATGTTTATGCAGATGTATTTCTGTGTAGTGCGAGTATTGTACATATGACTACAATTTCATTGGATCGTTATATAGGAATAAGTAAACCATTAAGTACCAGAAATCGAAGAAAGACTACTATTATACTTAAAATATCATCTGTATGGGTAATTACTGCTATTATTACAGGCCCAATTGTAGCTTTAGCTTTATGGGATAATACTAATATACTATCAAACTCAACATGTGCCATTAATAATCGTTTATTTATGGTTTATGGATCGACATTAATTTTTCTTATACCATTTATTGTTATGTTATTAGCATATTTAAGGACAACCTCCCTTTTAAGCAAACAAAAACTTTCTGCCATATTTGAATCAACAGGTAAGAATAATACAGGGCTAAGAAGAACAATCCATAGACGAAAAGAAAAAAAGAAAGTTGGTGAACAAAATATAGAAAGTCAAAAAAGAAATGAATACAAAATTTCAAAAGAACTTAAACCACTTATAGATAATGATGAAACATTAATATCACTTGGTAAATCTTCTACAGACATACGGACAACTATAATTATGAGGTATTGAAAGATGTAGTTATACTAAGGTAATTTAATCTTCATATTCTAGAACGTTAAGTAGGCACCTTATAAAACGATATTCTGTTTTACCACGTAGTAATAGCGTTGACTCAGAACAAAAAGCAACAAGAGTTTTATCTATAGTTTTTTCCTGTTTTTTTATATGTTGGACTCCTTTTTTTGCAAACAACTTTTTAGCTGGATTTTGCGGAAAAATATGCGAGCCACCACAATGGGTAGAAACATTGTTTCTATGGTTAGGATATTGTTCATCTATTATTAACCCAATTATATATACAATTTTCAATAAAAAATTTCGCGAAACATTTATAAGAACACTACGATGTCAGTGCAAACAAACACGATTAAATGATTTACGACAGTCAATATAATTGTCAATAGAAAAATCATCTGTATGATGGTAATAATAAATATTAAAAAAAAAAGTGTACTTGTAGGACACTTGTGTAATTATTAAATATTGTAAATATATGTTTGAAAATAAACTTACTTGCATAAAACAAATCCAATTGCGATAACAGCAAATCTTTTAACATCTTGGTTTGGATCTGAGGCAACTTTTGCCAATAATTTTCTGACCATAGTTGCTTTTGAAGTTCCAGCATATGCTAAAGCTAATGCACAAACACCAGTTTGACGTAAAATAGCATTAGATTTCTGTTCTAACAATTCATCAATCCATTGGTCAGCCTCTTCCGCTCTTCCATAAGCCATAAGTGCAATACCATTCCTTAATCCACGTTGGATTTTATCGTGTTGTGTCTCCTGAGCATAAAGTACCATTTCATTAAAACAAGTTTTATTAAGACTTCCACACATTATTAAACCCATAGCTGTGCCTGCAGCTTCTCCAGCTACGGCATCATCAAAAAGAAGGACATCCCTGAGAGCTCCATAAACTTCCATATCATGTGATGCTAAACAAGCTAATCCAATGGCTAAAGCAGCACCATGACGAACAGGAGCAGTTTTTCCATTTTTCAATTCATCAAGTAAAAATTTGGTAACTTCAGGATTACCATGATTTGCATGAATCAAACCATAAGCATATAAAGAACCACCTTCTTTAAATCCAAACTGATCAGTTTCACCTTTTGGTAAATATGGTTCAAGAAGTTTTTTAGCACGTTCTTCATGTCCTTTATGAATTAATCCCAATGAAGCAACTGCATTAAATTTATTCCAATTTATTGCTTTTGAAATCCATTCTAAATTATCACGAAGAAAATCATCACAAGTGGTTCCGAGATGCATAATACCGTTAGCCATAACAACAGCATTGTGAATTGTTGAAGCTCTTACTGATTCTTTCATATGTTTCAAAATAAGCATATCAGTATGATTATTTTTAATAAGAAATTGCATATGATGTTTAATTGTTTCAGTTCCTTTTAAAATTGCCAACAATTTCGTTAATTTTTCTTCAGGTATTGAAACTTTTGTACAAGCAACAGTTCCATCTTCATTGATATTGCATGTTTCTTCTGTTAATGCTTTAACTATTGAATGAATAAATTGTTGAGAAGCATTTTCATATAAATCAAAACCAATTTGATAAGAAAGAAGTGTACCATCTTCAGTCTTGCAAAGACGTGTAAGAATATCTCCAACTGCAGAAGGTTTTTCAAGTTTTAAGAGACATTGACACATTGAACTAAAATCAGGTTCAGCCATTGTTGAAAACATATTAAAGAGAAGATCAAGAACAAGACCTCTGAATGTAACATCAATATCAACTTCAACAACTTTTCTAACTGTATCAGAAAGAACACCTTGTCTATCTTCAGCATTTTTTACAGAAGTTTCAATCATATCTAATCTTTTTGTTTCCAATGCTAAACCAATAACAAAGTTGTACTCTTTTTTCTTTAGATTTGTTTCAAAAATTCTATTTACAAGATTTTCTAAGTCATTCTTAACAATTTGTCCCTTTGACCTTAAATTTTTATATGTATCAAGAGCTTGCTCAACAACTTTATTTATATATTGCTCATCTTGTGGACCATTTTGAATCGATGGTTTGCGAGGAGTCAATACAAATGTATTTTCAGCTTTTAAAGCAAATTCTAAAGCAATATCATAATCACCTAAGCAATAAGCAACTTTTGAAGATAATAACGCTGCGCGTCTTCTTTCACTAAAATCTTTGTCATCAGCAAGTTTTTCAATACTTTTTAAATAATTGGCAACTTCAAACCAGGTAGGAGTAAGTGCATCCCAATCATCAAAAGCGGTTACAATAAGTTCTTTGTCTTGATTTGAGAAATGATCACTTTCTAATGCAAGCATAAAAGATGCTAAAATAATATCTTGTGTAAAGTAAAAATTATTTAAAAACTTACATGCATCTTGTAACTGATAATCATGAGCCTTCCATTGTTCCAAAAGATAAAGAGTCATTTTGTTAGATATAACGAAATAGAAGGTTAATTTCTTTTTAAATCGAAATGGTTTTTATATTCCGTGTGCTGGGAAAATTTGAATGTCATCAAAATGAACATCAAAACAATCGTTGTAGGATAAATTGGTTTTTAATGTCTTTTTTCATAAATACATTAATAATATTGGCAAATACTTTTTAAAATGGTATTATTTTAATTTATATGTTTTTATTATTAATATGAAAATATTTGTAAAAGATAAAAATAAAATCATTGTATAGTTTTTTTTTGCTAATTTTTTATACATATTAGTAGTAAGTGTCTTACACAATTTTTTTATTATAATGATATTTTTTTAATCTTCTTTTTGTCGTTATCTAAATAAAAATTAAACTTAAAATATGTGTTAAATATATTTATTTGTTAAAAATATTTATTTCTACCACATATTTTTAACAAAAAATATATTTAATTTATATAAATAATATTAAAATTAATGAAAGAGAACAATAATACTGGTAAATAATATCCAATTACAAATTGACACGTAACCGATTTTAATATCATAACTAGCAGAAGAAGTTGTCTATATTTTTCTTATCAAATTTATATTTTTAAAGGTCACTATAATTGTCGCATAAATTACTTGATACATTTGTCTATTTACATTTGCGTGACTATTATCTATCCTTATTTGACGGCAGTATGTTACTATCTAAATTATTCACCCGTTCTATTTCAACTACTAAATTGAATCTTATGAAAGACGTTAAAAAAGTTACCATTATTGGTTCTGGTTTAATGGGATCTGGAATAGCCCAAGTTTCTGCTCAAGTTAATATGAATGTAACTCTCGTTGATAAAGATGAAAAAGCACTAGAAAAAGCTAAAACAATCATTTCAAAGTCTATTGATCGTGTAGCAAAAAAAAAGTTTGGTGATAATAGCGATGAGAAAAATGCTTTTGTTATGGGTACATTAAATAATATTAAATATACAACAGATATGAAAAAGGCTGTCACTGATACTGATCTTGTCATTGAAGCTATTGTTGAAAATTTAAGTGTTAAACAAAATTTATTTAAGGATATTGAAGAAGTAGCTAAAAGTGATACTATTATTACAACAAATACTTCTTCATTATGTCTTTCTGATATAGGGGAAAATTTGAAAAATAAACAAAATTTTGGTGGACTTCATTTTTTTAATCCAGTTCCAGTTATGAAATTATTAGAAGTTGTAAGAACTCCACAAACTTCACAAGAAACAATGGATGCTTTACTTGAATTTGGTAAAAAGATTGGTAAAAGTACTGTTAAATGTAAAGATACTCCTGGATTTATTGTCAATAGATTACTTGTTCCATATATGTTTCAAGCTATTGAGATGTATGAACGTGGAGATGCTTCTAAGGAAGATATTGATATTGCAATGAAACTTGGTGCAGGATATCCAATGGGTCCATTTGAATTAATTGATTATGTTGGTTTGGACACAGCAAAATTTATTATGGATGGTTGGATTAAAAAATATCCAAATGAACCATCATTTAAAGCATCTCCTTTACTAAACAAACTTGTTTCTGAAGGAAATTTAGGAAGAAAAACTGGAAAAGGTTTTTATACTTATTAGATAATATTTACTATTCTTATTTTTTTTACACAAAATAAAGTTTTAACATATTTACATAGTTAATTTTTATTGTTTTTATATTTTAAAGTATTTTACAACAAAACAAACTTAGAGAATTTATTAAATAATTAAACATTTTTTTTACAATACAAATAATAATCACTGTACAGTATTTTAAGTAAATTGGTTGTAAGTATGTTAACAAGGTATTTTCATGTGAATATATGATTAAAATGTTAATTCTATTTATCCATTTGAAGCAGCAATGCTCCTTTTTGCTGCTACAATAAGATACTGCAAACCACTTAATGGTTGTGCGCATTTTAAAAAATTGTGTTTTAACAATTCACTTGCTGAGTATCTTTTATCAACATTAACTTCTAATGCTCTATCAATAAAATCTCTAAAAGGAAGTGATAAAGATTCGCGTGATGGAAAATCAGGTTTTCCATTAGTGGCTATAAGATAAATTGCTCTTAAAGGATTTTCATTTAAATATGGAGGTTCACCTTCAACCATCTCAATAGCCATAATTCCCAAAGACCAACAATCAACAGAAGGTCCATACTGTTTTCTTGTGACTACTTCAGGTGCCATCCAATAAGGTGTACCTACCATAGTTGTTCTTTTATTTTGTTCTGGTGAAATCTGAGCACAAAAACCAAAATCAGTCAATTTAACAGAACCATCCATACCTAATAAAATATTATCTGATTTTATATCTCTATGAATAACATGTCTAGAATGTAAAAATTCTAATGCTTGTAAAACTTCTCTACACACACCAGCAATCATGCCTTCTTCCATTTGACATTCTGTAACAACGTCCGTCAAACTTCCACCAGCTAAATATTCCATTATAACCCAAAGATCATCACCGACTAAATAACTGTCTAAATAATTTACAATATTTGGGTGTTTATTTTCCCGCATTACTAAAATTTCATTTATAATTAAATCTTTCTTTGGTTGTTGTGATAAATTCATTTCTTTTATAGCAACTTCAGCACCTGTACTAATTTCAATTGCCGTATAAACAGATCCCGATGCACCACTTCCAATTTTATCTACCTTTTGATACCTTCTATCAGGATTTCCTATTGTAACAATTGATCTAAGACGTGCTAATACCTCAGCATCACTAAGTTTTTTTTTCCTTTGTGAAACTTCTCTTTTAGTATCTTTACCAAAACCACCAGAAACTGTTACATTAGAAGGATTTTTTTCATCATCATCTTTTGGTTTTGTGTATATTGAAAGAGTTCTTGGTGGCCTTTCTGGAATTGGTGGAGGTGGTCTACTATTATCATTATTAAGAAATGATAATTTAGAAGTCATTGATGTATTTGTGGGTGTTGATGATAAATCTCCTTTTCCACCCGTCACTAGTGATGCATCACATTCACTAACCGATGAATTAGAACTAACAGAAAATGAATCTTTTTTTTTAATAGACATATTATCAAAAGTATTAGTCAATTTTTGATTTTGTAAATTTGTTAATGATGAATTAACATTGTATGATGACAATGTAGATTTTTGTTGATAATTAGGAGGAAGACTACAATTATTTGATATTTTAAAATTATGGCATGAAGATAATGTTGAATAATTTGGCTGTTTTTGCAAACTTGATTCCATTCCATTTGAACTAGAATAACCAATGCTTGAACTATTTTGAATTTTATAACCACTATTAAAACTTTTATTCATAAAAGGTGATGATGGTGTAATAGGTAAAGATTTTTTATGTACAGGTTCAGTTTTTGAAGTATAATTAAATTGCGTATAACTAGAACTTGGAGATACTGTTGAGCTATCCCGAAAATTATCATATTGATTGTCATCAAAACGAAGCCACTTCTGTGTACTATTGTCTTTTTGTGTATAATATTTTAGTGCATCTAAAACTGCTTGTGGATTTTGTTGTTGTTCTTGTTTTGAAATTTGAGAATTTTGCAACAAAATTGCCCAGTGTTGTGGCATTCCAGTAAACTCACCAGTACTAGGATCATAACCAACATGAACAGTATGTTCAAAATTGGATGGTAATGAAATAATAGGTTTATCTGAAATTTTATCTTTTGCTTTTGATTCTAAAATAATTATAAGAAAAAAATATTATTTATTATAAAACTTACTTTTTCCTGCCACAAATGCTTTTAATTTACTTTTACTACTACCACTATTTTTTAATGAAGTATTGCTTGATCCTGAAAATGTAAAATTGTCACTTTTACTCATTCCACCATTTAACATAATCATACCATCTTTGTTTGATTGATAATCTTTAACATCAATAAATCTATGATGTATATTTGAATTATTACTACCATTTGTATTTGAATTTCCAAAACTTGTATAATTCGAATACATTTGGTTTTTTATGTACTAAAAATAAAAAAATAAATTTTTTTTTTACAAATATTTCTACAAATTATTTATACATCAATAAAAGTAAAACATATTTAAGTAATGACACACACAAGTAATAATTTAAATATAATATGACTCGGAATGCACCCAATGTTTCACTAACCTTTTATTTAATTGTACTTCAAAACAATTAAATAAAAGTTACAAAAAATCTACCACTATAAACCAAATAATAATTATATTAAAATTTAATAGATGAATTTTCATTTTATCAGTGTATTATATTTTCACTATTGATAAAATAAATTATATTACTCATTAAAAATACATGTCCTTTACAAAACATTAGAGTAAATTTTCAACAAAAACTTTTACCTAGAAGAATAAGAAATATTTATTAGATGAACAACTGCTAGTAAATTCATCAATAAGTAGTAAAAATATTACTTCCAAATAATTTACTGGTTGTTACAACTTATCTGATTATTATTATTATTATACCTATCTTATAAGAAAGACAATACTAGCCGAATAACGACGTTCCAATGAAAATTTAATAATATACTGTGTGGTGATTTTATAAAATTTGTAGATAAACGTCCGTTGATATATATTTATTATTATTATTGTGGCTAGAGAACCTTCACCATTTAATGATGATTAGAGATAGAGAAGAATTGAATTACGTAGAAATGACAAGTAAGAGGATAAAAACGAACATAAACATATGTATAATAAATAATTTGCGGATATATTTAACCATGTTCTACAGATACATAAAAGAAATTTTTTTTATATATAAAAAAAATAGTAATAATTCGATAAAACAAATAAAAATAAATTATCTATTCAAGGTAATTTTATATAATGATAAATATATAAAAATAAAAGATTACTTTTAAATATATAATAATATTAGATAAAGTTTTTGGTGTTAACTCGTTTATATTTTAAAAAAAAAATACATTTTTTTGTATTTTTATTTGCCTAGTAAAATTAATTATCCATAAAATTAATGGTAAATCAAATTAATATAAAAATATAATAATGAAGTACTTTAAATAGAAAATAAAGAAATAATAACATTTCCTTCATACAATTAAAATAAATATACTACACATATAGCATTAGACTGCAATTGCCAATGTTATAATAATCTCCTATCAAAATTTAATCTAGGTTATCTATAACAGTTTACAATCAAAAAGAAAAACTGATCAACTAAAGAACCTCCTATATACAAGACACGTTTTAACATACACATTTCCACACAAGATCGCTTATACATAATTCCAATTATAATTCTACACAGAAGAATTGTGTATTTGCGGAGTTTTTTTACTGCATTATTACAATACCGTTATATTGTGTTCTTATGAAATTTAACTTTGTTCTTTTATCTTACTTTGTAAATATTGTATCAACATCATTTTAATTATATAATAAACTAATTTTTCAAGAAACTAAATTATAATAAAATTTTACATGTTAATATTTCGTAACTTTTTTTCATTTGTCATATAGTTGTGAAAATGTTAATATTTATTTTTTTTTTAGAATCTATCGGATATGACTCTCATAGGTGTTGATTTTCGAGCTCCACTTCGGGATGTCAAACGAGTTCAATTTGGTGTTTTATCTCCTCAGGAAATTGTAAGTAGATTTAGTTAAATTTAATAAATTATCGTTTATAGCGGAATATGTCTGTTTGTGAAATAGAACATCCCGAAATTTACGATAATGGTAAACCTAAACAGGGTGGACTTATGGATCCTCGTCAAGGTGTTATTGATAAAAGAGGACGATGTATGACATGTGCTGGATCCATGATTGAATGCCCTGGTCATTTTGCCCATATTGAATTGGCAAAACCTGTTTTTCATATTGGTTATCTTACAAAAGTATTGAAAATTTGTAGATGTGTTTGTTATTATTGTGGCATGCTTCTCATTGATCCTAATGATCCAGTTGCTCAGGAAAGATTAGAAAAAACAAAAAATAGTTTTAGAAATAGACTAACAATTATATATGAGTTATGTAAAGCAAAAAATGTATGTGCTGCTTCAGACTCGTTAGTAAAAGGTGAAGAAGGTGAAGTAACACGCGGAGACAGAAGAGTATCATGTGGTAGGTATCAACCTAATTATCGAAGAACTGGTCTCGAAATTTGGGCTGAATGGAAGAAATTAAACGATGATAAAGAAGAAAGAAAGATACCTTTTACTGCAGAAAAAGCTATGTCTATATTAGCAGAAATTCCAGATGAAGATTGTTCTGTTCTGGGTTTAAATCCACGTTTTGCAAGACCTGAATGGATGATTGTTTCAGTTTTGCCTGTTCCTCCACTCTGTGTTCGTCCAGCAGTTGTTACTTTTGGATCAGCAAGAAATCAAGATGATCTCACACATAAATTATCTGATATTATTAAAACTAACAATCAATTAAAAAAAAGTGAACAAACTGGTGCTGCTAGACATGTAATTGAAGAAGATATTAAATTACTTCAATATCATGTTGCTACTTTTGTTGATAACTCTATTCCTGGTATTGCTGCTGCTACACAAAAATCTGGGCGTCCATTAAAGTCTATCAAACAAAGGTTGAAAGGTAAAGAAGGTCGTATTCGTGGAAATTTGATGGGTAAACGTGTTGATTTTTCTGCTCGTACAGTTATTACACCAGATCCAAATTTACCACTTGATACTGTTGGTGTTCCAAGAACAATTGCTCAAAATATGACATTTCCTGAGATTGTTACACCTTTTAATATTGATAAATTACAAGAATTGGTAAATAGAGGTGATTCTCAATATCCTGGTGCAAAATATATTATTCGTGAGAATGGAACAAGAATTGACTTAAGATATCATCCAAGAGCTGCTGATTTACATTTGCAACCAGGTTTTAAAGTCGAAAGACATATGACTGATGGTGATATTATTGTTTTTAATCGTCAACCAACACTTCACAAAATGAGTATGATGGGGCATAGAGTTAAAGTTTTACCTTGGTCAACATTTCGTATGAATCTTTCTGTAACAACTCCTTATAATGCTGATTTTGATGGTGATGAAATGAATCTTCATTTACCTCAATCTTTAGAAACTAGAGCAGAAATTGCTGAAATTGCTCTTGTACCAAGACAATTAATTACTCCACAGGCTAATAAACCTGTTATGGGTATTGTCCAAGATACACTTTGTGCTGTTAGAATGATGACTAAAAGAGATGTATTTATTGATCATGAAAAAATGATGGATTTATTGATGTTTTTACCATCATGGGATGGTAAAATTCCTCAACCTGCTATAATTAAACCAAAACCATTATGGACAGGAAAACAATTATTTTCATTAATTATTCCTGGACAAGTAAATTGTCTTCGTACTCATTCAACACATCCTGATGAAGAAGATAATGGACCATATAAATGGATATCTCCTGGTGATACTAAAGTATTAATTGAAAATGGAGAATTACTCTCTGGAATTATTTGTTCAAAAACAGTTGGTAAATCAGCTGGAAATCTTATTCATGTAGTTGTTATGGAACTTGGTCATGAAGTAGCAGCTCATTTTTATTCACACATTCAAACAGTTATCAATGCATGGCTTATTGGAATAGGACATACAATTGGTATAGGTGATACAATTGCTGATAAAGTTACATATCATAATATTCAAAATACTATTAGAAATGCAAAAAGAGAAGTCTTAGAAGTTATTGAAAAAGCTCACAATGATGAGTTACAACCAACTCCAGGTAATTCTTTAAGACAAACATTTGAAAATCAGGTTAATCGTATTTTGAATGATGCTCGTGATAGAACTGGTGGTGAAGCACAACGTTCTTTAACGGAATTTAATAATCTTAAATCTATGGTCGTTTCCGGTTCAAAAGGTTCTAAAATTAATATTTCACAGGTTATTGCTTGTGTAGGACAGCAGAACGTTGAAGGTAAACGTATTCCATTTGGTTTTAGACATCGTAGTTTACCACATTTCTTCAAAGATGATTATGGACCAGAATCTAAAGGTTTTGTAGAAAATTCATATCTTGCTGGTTTAACACCTGCTGAATTTTTCTTCCATGCTATGGGAGGTAGAGAAGGTCTTATTGATACTGCTGTCAAAACCGCTGAAACGGGTTACATTCAACGTAGATTGATAAAAGCTATGGAAAGTGTAATGGTTAATTATGATGGAACTGTAAGAAACTCAATTGGTCAAATGGTTCAATTACGTTATGGTGAGGATGGTCTTGCTGGAGAATGGGTAGAAAATCAAAATCTTCCAACTATTAAACCAACTAACATAGAATTTAAAAAGAGATTTAAGTTAGATGTTGGTAATGAAAGAATGATAAATAAATGGTATACTGAAAATGTCATTTCTGATATTACATCTTCAACAGAAGCAGTAAGATTGATAGAAGAAGAATTTGCTACACTAGAAAAAGATCGTGAAGTTTTAAGAAAAATCTTTCCAACAGGTGATTCTAAAGTTGTATTACCAGTTAATTTGGATCGTCTTATTTGGAATGCTAAAAAGATATTTCATGTTGATGTTAATGAACCAACTGATTTGTCACCAATTACAGTTATTAATAAAGTTAAAACACTATGTAATAAACTTGTTATTGTTCAAGGTGAAGATTCAATATCTAAACAAGCTCAACATAATGCCACTATTTTAATTTCATCACTTATTAGATCTGTTTTATGTTCTCGAAAGGTTGCTGAAGAACATAGACTTAGTCAATCTGCTTTTGATTGGGTTATTGGTGAAATAGAATCTCGTTTTAATCAGGCAATTATTCAACCAGGTGAAATGGTTGGAGCTTTAGCTGCACAATCTCTTGGTGAACCTGCAACTCAAATGACATTGAATACTTTCCATTATGCTGGTGTATCTGCTAAAAACGTAACATTAGGTGTACCTCGTCTTAAGGAAATTATTAATGTATCGAAAAATCCCAAAACTCCTTCATTAACAGTATTTCTTAAAGGTGCAGCTGCAAAAGATGCAGAGTGTGCTAAGGATGTTCTTTGTAAACTTGAACATACAAATTTGAAAAAAGTTACTGCTAACACATCAATTCATTATGATCCTGATCCAAAGGACACTGTTGTTGAAGCTGATAGAGATTGGGTTCCTGTATTTTATGATATTAATGAAAAAGATACAACCAATTGTAATCCTTGGGTACTTCGTTTAGAATTGGATAGTAGGAAAATGACTGATAACAAATTAACAATGGAAATGGTAGCTAGTAAAATTAATGCTGGTTTTGGTGATGATCTCGATATTATATATTCTGATGATAACGCTGATCAACTTGTTGTTCGTATTAGAATTATTAAAGGTAGTAGTTCTGAAAGTGAAGATAGTGGACAAATGTCTGATGAAATTTTATTAAGATATATTGAACATAATTTATTGACAGATTTATCATTACAAGGAATTGATGTTATTTCAAAAGTATATATGCATAAACCAACAACAGATGACAAAAAACGAGTTATATTGACACCTGAAGGTGGATTCCAAAAAATTAGTGAATGGATTCTTGAAACTGATGGTACTGCTCTTCAACGTGTACTTTCAGAAGAAAACATTGATGCAACTAGAACAACATCTAATGACATTTGTGAGATTTTCCAAGTACTTGGAATAGAAGCTGTTCGTAAAGCTATTGAGCGTGAAATGAATAATGTAATATCATTTGATGGATCTTATGTCAATTATAGACATTTGGCGTTACTTTGTGATGTAATGACAGCAAAAGGACATTTAATGGCTATCACACGTCATGGAATTAATAGACAGGAAGTTGGTGCTCTTATGCGTTGCTCATTTGAAGAGACAGTTGATATTTTGATGGAAGCTTCTATTCATGCTGAATGTGATCCTGTTAAAGGTGTATCTGAAAATATTATGTTGGGACAATTAGCAAGAGCAGGAACAGGATGTTTTGATCTTGTTTTAGATAGTGAAAAATGTAAACTTGGTATGGAAATTCAATCAAATATTATGATTGGGGGTGATACATACTTTGCTGGTAGTTCTGTTATGTCACCATCAACTTATGCACAATCTCCACAACAAACACCATGGAATAGTGGAGTTACTCCAGGATGGGAAGGAGGTGCTGCTTGGTCACCACATGGTAGTGGTGGAATGACACCTGGTGGTGCTGGATTTTCACCTTCAACTTCTGATAGTGGATTTAGTCCTAGTTATGGTGGTGATTATGGATCAGGTGGATTTTCTCCAGTTGGTGGCATGAGTCCAGGAGGAGCATTATCACCAAAATATGAAGATGGAATAGGTTCAGGAGGTTATAGTCCTGCTTCTCCAAATTATTCTCCGACAAGTCCAAGTGTAAGTTTTAAAAGTCTCCATATTTTAATTATAACATTTTTAGTATTCACCAACTTCACCAAGTTACAGTCCTGGTGGAATATCACCAATGTATTCACCAACATCTCCAAGTTATTCACCAACTTCTCCAAGTTACTCTCCAACATCTCCAAGTTATTCACCAACTTCTCCAAGTTACTCTCCAACATCTCCAAGTTATTCTCCAACTTCTCCAAGTTACTCACCAACATCTCCAAGTTATTCTCCAACTTCTCCAAGTTATTCACCTACATCTCCAAGTTACTCTCCAACATCTCCAAGTTATTCGCCATCATCACCAGCTTATAGTCCTGGAGGTACATCACCAGCCTATAGCCCAACGAGTCCCAGTTATTCACCAACTTCACCAAGTTATTCTCCATCATCTCCTGCATATAGTCCTGGTGGTACATCACCAGCTTATAGTCCTACCAGTCCAAGTTATTCACCATCTTCACCAATTTATAGTCCTGGTGGAACATCACCTGCATATAGCCCTACAAGTCCAACTTATTCACCTTCATCACCATCATATAGTCCTGGAGGAGCTTCACCTATGTACTCACCTACAAGTCCAAGTTATTCACCTATGATGAAAAAGAAAGATGATATGTATTAATGTATGATTTTGTTTTTTAATGCTATGTAATACAGATAAATAAGGCAAAGTGTTCATTATATATTTTTAATTATCAAGAATAACTGTATTTTTAATCTCTTTTTTTTCATATTAAAATAATACCACTTATTTCATTTTAAACGATTATTATTGTTTTTATTAAATATTTCATTATCTTTTTTTTTTAAATTGTTTTTAATTTTGATGGAAATAAAGTCATAACTTGTAATTTGAATTATATGAATAAACTTTATATTATTTTTATCATTTTTTTTTATGATAAAAGGTAAATTTTTTTTTATATTTTTATTGGTTTATAAATAGCTATTTTGAAACAATTTTTTTTATCCTTGTTTTTGATTAATATATCACTTAAGTAACTTCCGCCTTTATATTCGTTCCTAATTTCATAAATTAAATATAAAAAAAAAAATTTGAATAATATGAATTTTTTTTTCAATGTACTATTTTTTATATTATTATTCTTAAAAATTGTTTCTTAAATTAAAACAATTTATCTAAATAATTTTATTTGACAATAAGAATAGAACATAATTAATTATTTTTATAAATAAAATATATCATTCTTTGGGTCAAAAAAAATTTTCATAAGTTCTTTGCTAATTGCTACACTACTGCTTAAATAAATATATATATGTTTTGTCTAGGGGATAAATTCATGAGGCTAAAAAAAATATTCTAGCGGCAGATTTAATAAAAATAATATTAAAATGTAGTAAACAGTATACTGTTTTAATTCATTATACACTGATAAAATATTTTGTATTACATATACTTCAACTCTTATGAATATTTCAAAACTATTTTATTATACATTTTTAAAATATAATTAACTATCTATATCAATATTACAAGTATTGTTACCACTTTTTTTAAATCTATCAATATATATTTTTATATTAATTATGTTCTCAAATAATTGTTCCAGAAATGGTTGTTAAAATTTAATATATAAATAAGTAAAAATTTTGTTGTATAATTTTAGAAAATTTTAATAAATACATTTGTAATTTTATTCAAATTTTTATTTATAATTTTAAAGTATTAAAATTTTTCTTTTTTTTTTACAAAAATTGTTGATAAATAATAATTCTTGTTAATCTTGGAGATCTTTTTCATGTTAATAAAATTTAGAAAATTAGAAATAAAGTTAAAGAATGTGAATATATTTTTCATAATCTTTAATTTTTTAAAATTTAAATTTTTAATAGAAAAAAGCGTCTATCAAAACTAACTAATATTGATGGAAATATTTTTTTTATTTAAAAAAGTCTAGAAATATAAATTTTTAAAAAGTTTACTTTAATTAAGACTAAATTAAAAAAATGGTTTATTTTATTTTCAATTTCAAATTTAACATGATTAACAATATTATTTGATAAAAGATGAAATATATTGTATTAATACATAAATGATGAGCAATTTTTGTCTCATTTATTGTCAAATGAAAAACATTATCTGTCACTGATACTGTCAAATTTACACATGGCAAATTTCAATTACAACTGCCAAAGAGGTTTGCAAATAATTTGATGCAGCTGGAAATAGACCACTTGAATTTTTTTGAAGTAAAAAATACTTCTCTTGTACCTAGTTTAATCTTCATCATGACATTCAATTACATAACATGACTTCCTTACTAATATTACTAAAAGCCAATTGAAAAAGAAAAGTATTTCTTTTTATCTATTATGCCAATATCATTATAAGAGGCGGCTGTCATTTGCTTATAATATAAAATGGGCATGGCTAATGTTACAGTAGTATAGTTAAGAAAAATTTTGAATAAGTAATGTTTACCATCTTTTATAGCTTTTCAAGACTCGATAAATACATTTAACTTCTATTATGAATATAAATTTTTCAACTAACTTTCAAAGTTCTTTCCATCTATTTTCTATGTCTGAAAAAAAAGAAGAAAGTTTCATTAAAATTATAGAAAATAATAATGATTCTAAAGGTTTGTTTTCATATTAATAATTTTTTTTTTACTTTTTTTTTTTTAAAGAAAATATAACGGAATTAAAAAAAGTTAATATTAATAAGGAGAAATGTCAAATATGTAACTTTGAAATAATTGATAAGTAAGTAAATATATATTTGTTAATATTATTTTATATTATCTATTTTAAGATTTTGTTGTATGATTGATAATTTATATTATCATAATAATTGTCTTAGTTGTTCAAAATGCCAAAAAAATCTTTCTGATTCATTAACATGTTTTTTTATTCATGGACAGATATACTGTAAAGATGATTATATTATGTAAGCTTTTACAAAATTATATTAAAATACATATTAAAAGAAGTTTATCCCATTTTATTGCATGTATAACAACTCTTAATAAATTAGAGACTTAAATGATTATCAGGAGAGGTATAGTAAAATCATGTGTCATTATAAATACTTGAAATAGATATTCAAGTGGTTCTTCATCTTTTGGAAAGATTTAATATTTACAATATTAAAATTTTTAATTTTTATATTTAAAGATATTAAAAATTATTATTTATTTTATAAGGATACATTTGTGCAAAATTATGAATATAAATTTTAAAGATATTATAGTCTTAATTTTTATAGTCATTAAAAGTTATTAATTAATTTTTAATTTATTGTAAGTATTCCTTATTTTATAAAATTCTTATTTGCTTTCAATATTAAAATGTGGCTTCCAAACATAAAAATTTTACAATCATCATCAAAGACAATTTTCAGTTAAACAAATATAATAATTTTGATTGTGTAAACGTAAATATAGAAAATGTTTTATCGTATCTACCAGATGAAACAACACAAGATTATATATTATATTAATGTGCCATAGAGAAATAGTTTAGTTTTCTTTATTTTATTAAATGTGCAATAAAATGAAAAGTGAAGCAAATAATGATAATTTGTTTGCTTAAGATGAGTTTGAGAAAGGGACTATCATGAAAAAAAAAAATTTTTTTTTTTCAACTATATTTATATTCTTATTTTAAGATTTTTTACTAAAAAATGTAAACGTTGTCAAATTAATTTAAATGCTTCTGATTATGTACAACGAATAAATAGTGATCATTATCATCCTCAATGTCTTACATGCATTTATTGTCAAAGAATTATGGAAAAAGGTGAAATTATTCATCTTCTGGAAGGTGAAGTTGTTTGTTCTATGGATTATACAACAATTATGGGATGCCCTTTAACAACAAAATATATGAAGCCACAAATACAAACAGCTGGAATTTCATTAGGTTATGGAATACCAAGTAATAATATTGACATAGATCTTTATATTCCACATCATTCTTTACCATTTTATTGTAATGAAATGATTGATTCTAATGGAAAAGGTTCAAAACGACCAAGGACTATATTAAATAATCAACAAAGAAAAGCATTTAAAATTGCTTTTGAAAAAAGTGCTAAACCATGTAGAAAAGTTCGTGAACAGTTAGCTAAAGAAACAGGTTTATCTGTTCGAGTAGTTCAAGTATGGTTTCAAAATCAAAGAGCTAAAATAAAAAAAATTAAAAAGAAACATGATGGTGGAAGTAGTGATAATCTAATTGATACAGAAATGGGAAATGATTCAACTGGAAAGATTGATGAAAGAAATTCCTCCAGTCCATCATATAAATCAGATGATAATGATTCAGATGATGACCTTATAGATGATAATAAGGGAAAATCTGTTGAATCAAATCACGATTATCCAATAGCAAAACTATATAGTATGCATAACACTTATTTTGATTTTTAAGTTATTAATAGAATCTTAAATTAATTTACCAAATAGTTTTACATTGAATTATAATATGCCATCAATGTAATATTTTAAATTTCTATTTCAATGAATGAGATATTTTATAATATATAAAAATAATTTACTCTAAATTACCATGTATCATAAACAAAAACTTTTTTCACTACAAAGATGAACTTTTTTTTTATTTTTAAATTTAAAGGTTCCAAAATTATTTATAGTAAATAATCTTTTTAAAACCGATTTATGGATCATATCTCAACATCAATCTTAAATTAGAATATTAATATTGTTATTTCTAAAATGATTATTCAAATTTTTTTCATTAAGATTCAAATTTTTATTATTGGAAGTAGGAAACATTTGTTTAATATTTTACTTTATTGCATTTTTATAACTGCCTTCAAAAAATCGTATTCATTTCTGAATATTCATTTTCATGTGTTTCAAACTTATTTCTATCTTTCTATAAAAATCAGATTTTTTACTATCTTTATTTAAAGAAATTTTTTAACTTTTAATTTTTCAGATGTCATATTTAGATCATCATACAGCTTAAACCATTTTAGATATTGTATTTTTCATTATCTGTATCTCTTTTTTTATCATTTTATATATTTTTGAAATTTAATTTTAAACTTTAATAGTTTTATTTTAAAAGATTTCAGAATTAAGATTCTTTTGTCATATTGTAATATACTGTTCTTAAACTTTTTTTTTACAGTTCAAGGAATCTGATTTCTACAACCTTTATTTCAAAATATTTCAAACTTTTCTTTTCTACATATATTTCATTTTTCCAATCATTTTTTGTTATTATGAAATAATGTAAAAATATTATAAATTTTTAAAAATGATATTTCTTATCATTATGCTAATTTTTTTATATTTATAAATGTTATAAAAAACTTTTTCTAAAATATATTTTTATTTTAAAAGATCACTTATAATGACTATTTTTTTTATGGTTTAATAAAATATATTTCATCAAAAATTAAAAAAAAATACCAAAGTCAAAAACTAATAAAAATTATTTCAAAGAATTATTAAAATTGACATTGAAATCATGAAAATAATAAACAAAAATCTATTTACATATTTTTATCAACAAAAAAAATGGCCTTACCAAAAGTGAAAAGTACCTAATAATTGTATACAAACTTATTTATCATTTTTCTACTTCTAACTCAATACCCTCTTTTAATGATTTTATTTTATGAACGATAAAGAATTGTCATTCCATTGTTTAAACAATATACCAAATCGATCTTTTTCCCTGCAAGGTTTATCATTGCTTGTCTTAATTTTTTGTCATCATTTTAGTCATTTTATTAATATTCCAACATTGTAATGTGTAATAAAATTGTGAACGTTTTATTTTTTTAAATAGGTGTTTTTTTAACATACTTTTTTTTGTAATATTTATCACTCATAAATAGTTCATTGTATTATTTTTGAATTTTATGTTATATCAATTTTTTTTTGTTATATGATAATGTTTAGAACCTTTCCAACTTTTTTTTCCTATCCTTCTTTTCTACTATATTACCCACAAATGATGCATTGCCCAATATTCTAGAACTATCTATTTCACGGTATATATATAATATAAAATTATTCATTCACATACCCACTCACTCTTTAGTATTTATTAGTAGCAGTAGCATACAATTTACATTTTTTAATCTATTCAAATGGCTAAATCGTTTTCTATGACCTCCGTATTGTTTTTGATGCCGCGCTGGTGCACGCAACAATTGTCGAGTTTGGTATAAGTGTATATTTGGTTGTTGGTACGGTGAAGCGTTGTCGCTGACACTGTTTGGAACGTTCAAGTTACCAATTTTAAAAAATATTTTATCTAACAAACGTTACAAGTTTTAATTATTTTTAAGCAAAATTGAATTTGTCTTCGTTGTCCCTATATACTTTAAGTATTTTTAGAAAAAAGTTAACGATCTAATAATCATGTCTGGATGGAATGCTTATATTGATAATCTTATGTCATCATCTGATGGAATTAAAAAGGCTGCTATTATTGGATATCCAGATGCTTCTGTCTGGGCTCACAGTGAAGGTGCTGCTTTGTTTAATGTTATTGAACCAGAATTGAAGAAATTTGCTAGTCTTTTTGATAACATAAATGCTGTACCATCTACTGGCGCTGACTTGGAAGGCATTCATTATATTGTCCCAAGAATAGATGAGAATCTCATTTTTGGGAAGAAAGACAAAAGTGGTTTTTTTGCTGCTAAAACAAAATCAGGTAGCATTATTATTTTGTTATTTGTTGACTTTTAGTTTTTTATTTCTAGTTATTCTTATTGCTATTTATGAAGGGGAAAATGCCGTAGGATCTGAAGTTCGTTCTGCTGTTGAGAAACTTGCCGAGTACCTCACTGATTCAGGATACTAAGCTTTAAATTCAGCTTGTCTTCAGGATGTGTAAGGCTTTTTAATATTTGACACAATGAAGAATTCTAAGTTTGTTTATTACCTGTGGCTTCAATATTTTTAATATAACAAATTTTATTTATTTAACAGTTATTTTTATTAGAAAATCTTCATATGTTTTATAAATAAAAATTAAATATGCTAAATATACAACAAAAGTGTTAACTGATTATTAAGAACATAACAACTAATTGTTTTTTATGATTATTTTCTTGAAAATTTGGTTCTGGTCAATTACCAAGTTAATATGGTTTTTTTTAACATGTTAACAAAAAATATATAGTATTTCAAAGAGTAACTTTAATGTTCACAAAGCTTGGAAATATTTTCATAATCTACAAAAAAAAATTGATCGATTACATCTTATTTTTTTTACAATAAATTATACAAAGATAGTTTTTTTTAATAACTGTTAAAATGTATTTTCATTGTAAATAGCATAAGTTTTTCATTTATCAAAACAGACTTTCTAAAACACAATAAATTTGACTAACAAAAAAAAAACTTTTATTGTGTTTAAAGAATTCCCACTGATATTTGGTATATATAAAAATCCTCCACATACAATTCGAAAATATAATATTTTATTTTGATAAGAGTTAAATAAATACATTTAATACTGATTATTCCTTAAAACTTTGCTCATATTTCATCCTGGTTAAAAGCAATTTTTGTAATATATAAAGTGAAATGCTTCTTTTTATTAATGATGACTTTTTAAGGTATAAATATTTATAAAATAACAACCTATTCATGTGAGCCATCTTGTGGGGAGATAAAAACCTATCGTGACTAGGTAATTTAGTATAATTGTTCTTATATAAATCTGATAAACATATCTTATCTAAATAATCATCACCAATAAATTTCTTTTTAAAAATTTATTATAGTTAGTTTTTAAAACCACAGTATCATAGAGTATTCAAAAACTAACATTATAAAAAAAGCTAGTCTATTTTTAAAAAAGTGCAAGATTTATTGCGCAATAAAATTTTTTTAAACATTCAAAGAATTTTGAATCATTTATTTAAAAAAAAATTTATCATACCTCAATATAATCGTTGTTTAAATTTGAAAAAACAAAATGATTTTATAATTGTCAATCATCATATAAATAAATGACAATTAAAATTGTTGATGCATCATAATTATTTATGAATCATATTTATTATCTACAATTATCATTAATATAGTAATAATAAGAATAACAATTATTTATAGTAATTTTAATATTAATGTAATAAATTTATTAATTTAAACATTTTACAAATTTTTGAAAACGTACTTTATAAAAATAAGTTTATACAAATATATTCAAATAATTATCAAAAAAATAACAATATTTTTATTATAACAAGAAAAAATGATAAAACAAATTTAACTTCTAAACAACAAAATAAACAATAAAACAATAAAGATAAAAAATACAATTATACATTTGCTTCATCTTTATCTTCATGTGCCCATTCTAGTACCAAACGACGACCATAAAAGTGAGTAGAATGAACTAAACTTTCAAAAGCATGTTTTGCTTCACTTTTTGACATATATTCAACAAAACCAAATCCACGATGTCCTCCTGAACCCATCTTTTTAGGAATCCTTACATCTTTAACATTACCAAAACTTTGAAATAATGCACGTATTTCTTTTATTGAAGCAGCAAAAGAAATATTTCTTACCATAATTTTGGTACATTCACCCTGATCACCTTGATCAACAGTCTTGCGTTGTTTATCTATACTTTCTTTTTCTTTTATTGATAATTTCAATTCTATAGAATGCCCATCAATCAACATACCTTGAAGTGTTTTAACAGCATCTATAGCATCTTCATTTGTATAAAATTGTACAAAACCAAAACCCATAGAAAGTGTATGTTTCTGAGTTTTTACATCAATTTTTCTACTTACAGTAGCTGAATGTACATTATATTTTTTAGAAAATTCTTTATATAATGTTTCATCTGTAGTTTCGAAATTCAAATTTTTAACAAAAACTCTAGCATTATCTTCATGCTCTGGAATATCTTCAGAAAAGTCTTCATTATCATTTTCCTTTTTAACTAAATCTTCCTCTTCAACATCCTCTTCATCTTCAAGTTCTTCTTCATCTTCATCCTCAATTTCTTCCTCATCTTCTATATCTTCTTCATCTTGAATTTCTTCTTCAAACTCTTCTTTATTTACTAATTGTTTCTCATCTTCTTCAATTTGTTGATGCTTTTTACTTCGCCTCAAAATCTTTTTCTCTTCACTTGTAAGATCACCTTTTTTAGCTTTCTTTTTATTTTCAACTTCCTTCAAATCTTCAGTTTCATCAGGTTTATTAGAATCATCTGAATTTTCAAAAACATCATACGGCGCCCATTCTAAATATAGTGGTTGACTTCGAACTCTTGAATATGCAAGATTAGAAAAAGCTGCTTTAGCATCTACAGGATTTCCCATTATAACAAGTGCACTAACAGAGTGTTCAGATGGCATTAATACATCCTTGACATCACCATAATAAGCAAACATTCGTCTTAATTCATCTTTATTAAAATTAGAAGGTAAATTTTTTGCTATAATTACAGTTTTACTCCTCTTAGCAGCAGGATTAGAAAAACTATCTAATTTTACTCCATTTTTAATTAAAAAATCTCTAGTTTCTCTAACTAAAGCTGTTTCTGCTAAAGCAAGTTTAACTCCAGCAGTATTATCACCCTCTCCAGTTAAGATTTCTGATTTTTCAACTTCTAAACGTTTAGCTAAAGTTTCTGCTACAGCATTTGCACCAAGAAAAAGTATATTCCATGAATAAGTTTTACCAGCAGCAGTTTTTAATTTTGCCTGTTTTTCTTTTTGGAATTTAGATAAACCAAATTGATTTTCAGCTTGAAGTTCTGATTTTTCAGTTTTTTCTTCACCTGGTAAAATATGAAGCATCCTTCCTTTAAAAATAGTTCCATCTAATTTTGTGAATGCATCTACAGCATTTTCAGGAAAGACAAAAGTTACCATAGCATAACCCTTATTTCGACCAGTTTTCTTATCAATAATAACTTCACAATCAGCAATTTCTCCATATTTTATAAAAATTGCTCTAATATCTGCTTCTTCAACAAGATAAGGTAAATTTCTTACAAACAATCTTCCTGTATCTAAAATTTTCTGTGTTTGTTCTTCAATTAATTTTTCATTCTCCTGTTTTATTATTAATGATTCCTCTTTTTTATCATTTTTTGTATTTTTACCTTGTTGTTCGGCAAACTTTATAACTCTAATTTTATCTCCACCTAAATATTGATTATCTCTTTTTAAAGCACGTCTTAAATCTGTATTTTTTTCAAATGTTACAATCATGAAAGTTTCTTGATTTCCTCGTTTTATTTCTAATGATTTAAATTTTATAGGACTAAGCCATTCCTTGAAATTTACTTGTTTTATAGTTGAAGGTAAACCTCTAAATATCAAAGAATCTCTTTTATTTCCTGTAAAATTTAATATCATATTTTTTAAAATTTCAATATCTGGTTCTTTTTGACTTTGGTCAGATTTATCTGGTTTTGAAATATTAATTTTATTAAATTTTAAAAATTCTTCATATTTTGGATCCATTTCTGATTTTCCATTGTCATCACCACTAAGCTTTATTTTTTTAGTATTTTTGTCTGGTGATTCATCAGGATGTAATCTTTTGTAAGCACTACTTTCTTTACTATACTTACTCCAAGCTCGAGGTTTATTTTCATCAGAAAAAGATTTACATTCTTCAACCTAAAATTTAACTATATATACATTCAAATAATATGAAACATACAACAACTTTACTTGTTCCCATAAAAGTTCCATTTAATTTTTTTATTGCTTTTTTGCCCAAATCTTCTGATTCAAAACCAACAAAACCAAATTGGCGAAAAATACCATCAGATGAATATTTTAACTTACAATCAGTAAGAGTTCCATAATCTTTAAAAAATTTTTTCAACTGTTCTTCAGTACAATTTTTAGGAAGACCCTTAACAATAACTCTTGACATTATAAATTTATATCATATATATATAATAACAAACTGTAAACTATGAAATACAATAAATAATAAATTTTCAAAGTTAATTGTATCTTATCACGATTAATTGCAAACTTTGGGATAATGATACTTATTTTAAAAAGATTTTTATAAAACATCTTAGTTGATACTATCAATATACAGAATACTTTTTTATTGTAATGGATGTTGAAGAAGATGTCAAAAAAACAAAAAAACGAATGCTTACAAAAGATGAGGAAGAATATCAAGTAAAGTTATCTAAAAAACTTTTTTTAAATCAACATTTTTCGTCTTCTGATGAAAGTGAAGAAGAGGATAACATTCCAGATAAAATAGATGTAAGTTTATTTTTAATAAATTTATTATATATTTGTAGAATAAAGAAACAAAGACATCTGTCTGGAATGATGATGATGAATCGTTTAGTGAAGACGATGAAAAATTAAAACAAAAGAAAAAAATTCGTCAAAATTATATTCAAAATAATATTAATAAATATTCATGGGCTAAAAAAAAAAAATTGACAAAAGATCATCATTCAGATTCTGATGATGATGAGCTAGATAAAGTTTCATCGTTATTATCTAAAAAAGCTGGTAAATATATCAAAAAGCAAAAAGGACTTGGATCTAAAATAATAAACTTTAATCCAATTAAAGATATAAGTTTGGGATATCATACAGATAAACCTGTTGCTTCTGTTAAATTTCATCCTACAAAACCTGTACTTATGGTTGCATCTAGTAAAGGTCAAATATCTTTATTTACTGTTTGTGATCCAAATAATTTAAAAAAAATTGAAAAAGATAATTACCTTCAACATATTACAATAAAAAAATTTAGATTAGTTAATGCTGAGTATTATGCTGGAGGAACTAAAATTTTAGCCAGTGGTTACAAGTCAACATGTTTGTATTCTTATGACATTCTAAGTGGAGCAGTTGATGAAACATTCGTTCCAAAAGGTGTTAAAAGATTTAGCTCTGGTAACTTTACGGTCTCTTCTTGTGGTACATTAATTGCAATATTGGGTGATACATCTGAAGTATATATCTTAAATTCAAATACATTTGAGGTTGTTGCAACTTTTATTGCTTCATCTAGAGTAGTTTCTGCAACATTTTCAAAAACTAATAGAAATGAAATATATGGTTATACGGAGGATGGTAATGTTTATATTTGGAATTTGACTTCACGTAGCGAACAAAGTTCATTCATTGATAAAGGATGCATTCATGGAAGTAAGATTGCCATTTCAAGTAATGATCAATTTCTTGCCTGTGGTGGTAATAATGGTTTTATTAATATTTATGATGTAACTAGAGCCAAACTTTCGGATACTTTTTCTTCTATTGAACCACTTTATACAATTTCGAATCTCGTAACTAATAGTAATATCCTATCATTTAATAACACTTCAGAGATATTAGCGTATGGGTCGAGTTCAAAAAATATGCAGATGAGACTTTATCACGTTGGTACTGGAACAACATATGAAAACTTTCCACATATCTCTGAAATGAGGGTAAAAGAAAAAGCAGCATGTGTTGATTTTTCACCAAACAGTGGTTTCGTTGTATTTGGTACACAGACCGGAAAATTAAAAATGTACAGATTAAATAATTTTACTTCTTATTAGTTTTGTTTTTATTGTTGATATGTTTTGTTAAGTTAAAATGTTTTAATTAAAATGTATATTTATTTTTCTGTGAGTAATTGAAATATTTTTTTTATTTTCATTTAGTCTGCTGTTTTTTTTTGTAATAATTTATAGTTAATTTATTTAAAGTAATTAATTTTTTTTAATATAAGTATTATTTAATCTTATTTGAGTTTAGAATTATAAATGAAAGTTTTATATACTTTTTATTCATATGATATATTAATGTTTAAAATTTTATGTTAAAAATTAAACAAAAAGAGCATAAAAAAGTATTAGTGAATTACAAATGTAATATTATATTATTTCAACTAATTTATATATATATATTTATATAACATAAAATGCAATTTACTTAACAAATAATATTATTATAAACTATCCTAAACATTTCTGATAAAATAAGCACTTTTTATATAAAAAAAGAATTTGATTCTTTTGTAATAATTTGTAATGATCAAGAATTGTTGAAATGTATCAACAAAATATAATAATAAGAAAATTGTACAATAACATGAAAATACTGTTATTTATGAATTTCTTATTATTTAAAAACATAAATTCAATTGAAATGTAATATGATAACTTTTTCATTTAAACAACTTTTGATTCATTAAACTAATATATATGAATTCATTATTTATAAGAAATGAGTTTACTATTAAACAATAAACAATTTTAAAACAAAGAATATAAATAATATTTTTAAAAGATGATGCTGTCAAGTAAAAATTTTAGAAAAATATGGAAATAATAATAGTTATAATAAACCTGATCTCTTATAATGGTAAAAATGGAAAAATAAACCTAACAGTTCAAGAAAATATAAAGTAAAACGTGAATTGAATTTCCACCATATTTTAAAACCTCAATTTTATTGTTATTATAGTAAAAAAATTTTATTTTTACTCTATGATAATAGTCTAAATATTAAATAATTATATTGTCTTTTTTTAAAGTATTTCCTATTAAATAGAATTTGATTGTACTTCTATAAAGTCAACATTTAGATAAATTATCATTACTGAAAAAAAAAACTTATTTCATTTTTGAAAATATAATCAATTGACATAGAAGATTTTATATTTTTTTTCTAAAAAGTATTACAGTAAATAGTTATCTTACTATAATTAAAAAAAATTTTTTTGTTTTGAAATTAAAAAAAAAGAAGTTAATACTTAGACAATGTTATCATGTAAGATTAAGTTTCACTTTACTGGTTTAAAAAAGTTGGTCTATAACTTAATAATGTTATTAAATATCCTTAGATAAGTCGTTGTAACAAGACTATACTTTTGTTTTAATTATCATAAATAGTAATCAGTAAATTATTTTGTATTATGTTAAACCAATTTGTATTGTTCTTAAAATATTTTTTATATTGTTACTTTTTAAAAACCATCATTATTGTTAGGTTTAACTATTTTATTATAAATTTAATTCTGTTTTTTAATATATATTGTTGATTTTCCAGTTTAAATAAAAGAGATAATATTGTTTTTTTTTTCAAAAGACTTAAAATCAAAATACATTTCTATACAAATTAAAACACTAGTTCTATAAGCGCATATTTCAATTGAGTTTTACCACTACTATAATTTTGAATCAACATACTTTGATTAAAACTCTAACAAACAAGACATTTTATTTTATTCACTATTTTGGTTATTTCCAAAATTTAAAATTTATCCTCTTTATAATTTAAAACTCATATAAACATTGATACTACATCTTAATGAACCTAAATCTATAATTGTTATATCGATAAGATATTTTTTTTTAGATAATAAATGATGATATTATTGAGTTTTTAAATTTGTGTACTTTTTTTTTAAAATCAAATGACCTCACTTGTTTATATCTATTAATATATAGTATTTCAAATTCATTTATGGATTCAACATATATTAATAATATATTGTATATTTTGTAGGACACAAATGTTGATTTGCGCACTAAACTATTCAATATAAGGCATACAACAACATGTGTTATATTAAGTTATCATTTACACTTATACACATTCTTTATAGATTTTTATTTATGAGTAACCATATGATTGATAAAAGTTACAAAAGTAATAATTTAATGGTAGTAATCATTTATGATTTTTAACAATCAGATATGTTTTTACAAACGAATATATACCTTAAGATTATATTATAATTACTATCAATGTTTTCATCATTTTCTAATAGATGAATCATTGTAAAAAAAAATAGTGACACATTTATTATGAGTCACCATTGTACGCTTTTGTTTGGTAACAATTATTTATTTTCTATCATTTTTAATGTAATATTTATATGATCTTAACGCAATTTTATATTTCAGGAAAATTTGAAAAATAATGACTTCGACATTTAAAAATTCTCCAAAACTTCCAACTGATATTACCAAGGACTTACTTCATGGTAGGGAGTTAAAACACGTAGCAACTGAAGAAAAGAACGTTTTACCGACTGCTGACGGTATGTTTAAATCGATCATTGTAATCGTTGGTCTTTTTTTTTTAAGATGTTAAAACTGAAAAACAACATGAAGAATTTGTAAATGGTATTGAAACATTTCCAAAAAATCAACTTCATAAAGTAGAAACAACTGATAAGACTGTTCTTCCCTCAGCTGGAGACATTGCTATTGAAAAAGTTCCTACAGAAGTTGTTAATTTTAATCTTGACAAATTAAATCATGTTGAACCCCAGGTAAAAAATGTTTTACCAAGTAAGGAACAATACACAAGAGAAAAATGCCTCAAACAAGCGGCTTCTTTTGATCATGAAAAATTAAATCATGTTGAACCAGTAGTTAAAAATGATATAATCACAGTTGTTGATAAACAATAATTAACTTTTTAACATAAACATAACTTTATTAAACATGATTTAAAATAATTTTCACTATTTAATCTCCATAACATTCTTTGTCTTGGAGTTCCTCTTTATTTTGACATTCTAAAAGAATGACTTCTAATAAAGAATTTTTATCAATATTATTTTTTATTTTTAAAAGAGGTTGACTATCTTCAATTTCTATACCATACAGAATGTTTAATTTTCTTATGTTTTCAATAATCCATGAGTCATCATCATCACTGTACATTTCTAATATTTTGAGATTATTTTTAATACCTGTAATATGTTTTTCTTTCTCATTTTCTTCTAACTTTTTTAAAGGTAACTCAATCAACACTTTTATTAAACTCCTTCTTACAATGGAATTCCATTCATTAGTCATAAATAACCAAATATCTTCCATAAATAAGGTTATGTAATTTTCTTTGACATAGTCAATAGCAGAAGCCCTAACATACTCAGAACGATCATATTTAATTATATCAATCATTTTTTCATATGGAATTTGATCAACAAATCTACCTAATATTGTAGCTAGTAAAATTCCTGAATCCCTTAATTCCCAAGATTCACTTAATAAAAATTCAGAAATATAGTCATTTAATAGTTTACGATTGTCTTCTAAAATCTTTCTTTTCACTTCTTCATGTGGTTTAGTTACAAAAAATTTCATAATATTTGGTACAATCTAAAAAAAAACTTTAACAAATAATCATTTACATACACCAAGTCTTTTCTTTATAAGTTTAAATATATTTACAAAGTAAGAGTAGTTCTCTGTTAAAATAATGATTTCAAAAAATTTTTCTAAATCATTATTTCTAATAATTTTTTCATCACCACATTTTTCAACCATATATACAAAATCCTTCAAATATTATTAAACAATAAAAAAATGAAAAAATTAATAAAACCCACAAGATCTTCATTTGGATTACTTATATAACTTTTTTGAAAAGTTTTAAAATTCATAATATGTGTACTGATGTTTTGGTAAAAAACAATTTATTCATCAAAATGGTACACTTTCTATAATTTTTTCTAAGGAGTACATATTTTCCCAATTTTCAGAGCGAGATAAATTTGTTCACCATACTGTACTCATTTCCCAATATATGTAACTTTCTTCCAATTTGTGAAATGTTTTCATATTTATGATATTTTAAAGGTCCAAATTTTAAATCAAAATATTTTAAAAATTCTTATTTTCTAGTATAATTTTTTTTTTCTAAAAAAAGTATTTTAATTGTTAACTTTTTTAAAAAAAATTTTAACGTTTGGAATTTTATTCATCATTATTCTAATTTTATTTTCACTAAAATAGGTTATTATTTATAGGGTCATGTCTTCCAAGGTTCAAAAGAAAAACGACGCTAAGATTGAGAAAGCTCTTGGAGCAAAAAAAGCCATTGTCAAGGGTGCCAATGTTACTCATAAAAAAAAAGTCAGAACATCAGTTCACTTTTTCAGACCAAAAACATTAGTACTCCCAAAGGCTCCAAAATACCCAAGAAAGGTTGTTTCAAAGGTTCCAAAAATGGATGGATACTCAGTCATCAAATATCCATTGACTACTGAATCAGCCATGAAGAAAATTGAAGAAAACAATACTATTGTATTTGTTGTCGATTTAAAGGCTAACAAGAACCATATTAAGTCTGCTGTAAAGAAGCAATACAACATCAAAGCTATTAAGGTATATAAAAATTTAAAAAAAAAACATATATAATTATATCATTTTGTTTTAGGTTAACACTCTTATCACCCCAAAAATGACTAAAAAAGCTTTCGTTAAGTTGTCAGCTGAATACGATGCTCTTGATGTTGCTAACAAGGTTGGAATTGTTTAAATTACATTACGTGAAATCAAGTTTTTTCCTTGTTATTATTGGTTGTTCAAATAAATTTTTGTTACATTTTAAACTATATTATTATTTTTTTTCATTCCTTTAAAGGTTATGATAACTTTGATTTTAAATGATTATTATACTTATATGTATGTTGTTTTTTTTAGAAATAATGGATCATAATTATGAGATGAGAAAAAGATATCTTAGATCTTTAGAAATGCTTCAGAATAGAAAGTCAATTACTAAGTTGATTGACAAAAATGAATTAATAGGCACATTTAAAGCAATGCAGCCAAATTCAGAGCATTTTATTTTATCAGACTTGACTAAGATTAACTATTGTTATAAGGATGTTTGTATAAGGTAATTTTATATAGACTGATTTATTATTATAGCAATTTTTTTAGGACTAGTGATGTTAGTCAGATAACATTTCCTATTAACAACAGTAATTAATAACACAATGTACAATTATTTATTATTTTTTTTAATCTCTGTATTTATAAAATTAAAAAAAAACTATCATTATAAACTTTTGTATTTTCAAAAATTAGAAACCTGTCGTAAATAGGTACTTTTTAATAAAAATATTTTTAATAATTGTTTTGACAAGTTAAATTTTCAATATAAAAAAATAAAAATACAGCTAATTTTTTCAAGTGATAAATGCAATTTCCAGAAAGTCAATTTTATACATTTTGTTTTATCAGTTTTGATCTATTTTTAAAATATTTTACATATGTAGTTATCGCCACAAAACTAAATGATAACTGTTTGGTACAATGTCTATACAACTTTATTTTAAATTTAAATATTATATTTTTTTTATTTTTTCGACATTTTTCTAGAATATCTAAAAAGATTTAAAAACTTTTGTAGTCTTTTTTTAAAAAATTGCAAAGCATAATTTAGTTGAAGTAAATTCAAAAGACATTTTTTATAAAGAACATATGTTTCCAAAAGATATGAATAACATTTTTTAAAAAGCGGGACTTTCCTTATTCAAAATTTTTTTTATTTTGTTTTTTAGAAATTTTCTTGTAAATTAAAATAACTTGAATAAGTTTAAGAATTTATTTATTAAAAATAAACATATTTTTAAATTAGTTTTAATTAGTTTCTATAGTTTAAATGGAGAAAGAATTAGTAAATGAAATTCATGATTTTTTAAAAAATTATGGAAATTATGCTGATCAGTATATGTTAGATTATTACATCGATGAACAGTGGTCATCTATTCCTGAGGAGTGGCAGAACTTTTTTGAAAGTAAAAAAGATAATATTCAAGATGTTGCATTATATCTTTTGGACTTTGATAATAATAAGTTAGATAAAGAGGCTCCTATTACATTAAGGAAAATGAAAAATGATATGAAACATGTTTTTGATAAACTTTTTACTGGTAACTCTTTTTTTGAAGTAAAAAAATGTGATTTTTCTATGGCTCCTAAATCACTTTTTACTAAAATTAAAAAAAAAAGTTACATGAACTGGAATATTTGGTTCCATTAATAGAACATTTGTATACAATATCGAATTGTTCTTTCAATCGAATAGTTGATTGTGGTGCTGGAATTGGACATCTATCCAGAATATTAGCTTATTTTTTTAAAGATCACATTAATATTGAGGTGTCTACCGTTGAAGGAAATGATAAATTTGTTGATCAGTCAATTAAGTTAGATCAAATATTTGAAAATAAATTGAAATACATGGGACAAGAGATTCCAAATTTTAAGATTCAAAGAATATCAAAGTTAGTATCAGATAAAAATAGTCTTATTAATGAGAATGATTCTAATAAAAATCTTATATTAGGATTACATACATGTGGTGATTTTGCCTCAACATTAATAAAACATTTCTCCCTAAATTCAAATGCAACTGCTTTAGTTAATGTTGGTTGTTGTTATCATAAATTAAATAATGGTAATGATATGGAATATCGTCAAATTTATGATAATAATATAGATAGTATAAATGAAAATTATAATTATCCAATGAGTAATGAAAAAAATATTTTTCCTAATTTATCATATGCTGCTAGAGAGTTGGCATGTCATGGATTGAAGCAATTTAAAGAAAAATTGAATACTAAAGTTGATCTTCTGTCATCTTTTAAAATTAACCTTTTTAGAGCCAAACTGGAATACTTAATTTTTTCAATAACTAATAATAAGAAATATAGGCATTTAGGACTTCGAAGTGTTTCATATACAGATACTCTTTTATTTGAAGAATATATAGAAAAAGCATTAATATTTCATGAAGAGATCAAAGATAAAATTAATTTATTTAAAAATCAAAATTATGAAAATTATAAAAATATGATAGATATTAATATTAATGATATCTGGAAAATTTTTATTCTTTATGTAATACGTTTATCAATTGCTCCTATGATAGAAATAGTAATTTTACTAGATAGAATTATATATTTAAAAGAACATGGTCATAATTCATATCTTATTGACTTATTTGATTCAAGTATATCACCTAGATGTTATGCAATTGTCAGCTTAAAATAATAATTTATATCATATAATATTTTATTTATATTAAATTTTTTAAATAATAATAATGAAGATATGCTATAGTATATAAAAAAAAATTGCTTCATCAAATATTATTATTATTAAAAAAGATAATTTCCTCTTAAAATACAATTTTAATTCGTAATGGTCAATTTTTTTATACATATCTTCCCAACAGTTAGCCTCTAAAATTTTGTAGTATATAAATGACGATTACGTTATGATTGCATAAATTTATTGTTATTATAATATATCATATCATAGTTGTAAAATAAATTTGAAAATAATTTGTATTATTATATCTTTTCTAACATTTAATATTATATAAATTAATTGTAATTTTATTTTTTAAAAACGTTATAGATCATTTACCATAGTTCATATTTTAATTTTATTTAAGTGTTTTAATTTTTTTTTAGTTATTACTATTGTATTAAATTTACAGTAACTTAATGTCTAGTGCAGATATCCAACGATATAGTGTAAGTAGCTATTTTAATGTTTTAATGAAATTTTTTTTAGAAATTAATTCAATTTACTTTAAATGATAAAGATATAGAAATAATTTTAAATAAACTTAATCAACCTATAAATTCAATTTCAACTTTTAATAGAAGAAAATTGCTATTATTATTTAACAATTCTTTAGATCGAAATAATATAATTAACATTATTGTTAATCAACAAGCAAAAAGTCAAAAAGAATCTTCAATAACTTATTCTGATGTATCCTTACCATCAAATTCAAATAGTAATTTGGTAATTAAGATGAAGAAATTGTTTTTCTATCGAAATTTTACAGCTCTAACCAATTGGGAAACAATTTCATGCAAACATTTATCAAATTCTGTAAATCTAATTAATTTAAGTAAAACGATTATGTTTAATTTACCTGAAAAAATTAAAAAAAACATACTAGGAAAAGATAATAATTCATGTAAGAATGTAATTTTGTTACGTTCTGTTCAAATAAATTCTGATCAAAATGAATATTATGATAGTTATCCAACTAATTTGAAATTATTACTAGATAAAAATGATTACTCTTATCTTTTACCTAGAGAAATTGCAAAAAAAATAGGAAATAAGAAGGAGAGAGCTAATTATCCTACATCACTTAATAATTTGGTTTTAGATAAAATTAAAATGGATGAAAAAACTTCTAATATTTCTATTGTTGTATCATATAATAATAAATCTATGTCTGATTTTGAATATTCTTTACAAATTGTTGCTTGTGAAGAGGTTCCTGAGGAAGAGATAATTGATGAAGTTTTAAAAAGACCTAAAAAAACTAATATGGATTTTATGGAAGAATTAAAAACATACTTGATTTCTAAAGGTGATGTTAGAGTGGAAAAAATAAGAGTTATCCTTAAAGATTCTATTTTTCTTAAACTAATAGAAATTCCATTTCGTGGTAAGAATTGTAAACATTTGATGCCTGATGATTTAAAAAGTTATATAAAAATAAATAAGATTAAGGAGGATTGGTTGTGTAGGATATGCAATGAATCCTGTAATCCAGATGATATTTTTATTGATCAGTAAGTATACTACATTTTATTTTCAATTTAATTACAGGTTTTACATTGATCTTCTTGCCAAACATCCATATGCTACTGCTGTTGATATTTATGAAAATGGAAATTATGAAGTTGTTGAAGAAAGTAACTTTGATAAAGATTCTGATGATGATACTTTTATAGAAGAAAAAAAAATAAAATCAAAACGTTGTTGTTTAAAAACAGTTGGTTAATATTTACATATTAAAAGTAAGTACTTTTTTTTAGAAAATATTCAACTTTGTATATATATATTTTTTTTTAAATTTTTTATAAAAAAAATTTTTACAAAGGTTTTTTTAAATAAAGAATTGTTTAACAATAAAATAATGTCAAGATAATTGAAAAAAAATTAATCACTAAAAGTTTGCTTGATTTTAATTAAAATATATTTTTCAAATTGGAAACTTTTTGAATTCAATTGTTTATTACTAAAGTTATACTTCACATTAAAAATATTAAAATAATTATTGACAGGAAATGTTTTATATCATTATTATGATTCATGTTCAAATTATCATTTAAAAAATAAATTATATTTTTAAAACAAAGCAAATATTTTATTATTTTACTTAAAATAAGAAAAAAATTTTATATAAATTTAGGTGTACTAACATTGTTTATGTATGAAAATATGCAACAAAATATTTCTTATTTTTTTCTAGATGCTTTACGTTGTTCCATCTCTTCAACAACTTCTGGAGCCAGAGAGTTATCGGGACGTGGACGAAGTGAATCCATTTTTGAAAGTACATATGATGGATATGAAAGAAATGCTATAATAATAAATCCATAAAAAGCAACTTTTTGCTATTTATATTATTAAAAATAATAAATAATTAAAACATACTGTAATTGGAATGAAACGCATGGGTGGTGTAGAATCTACTCCTTTATGAATTCCACGTTTCCATGATGTATTATTAGATAATTTTAAAAATTTTCTTCCAATAGGTAAACGAGAAAACATAATTTTTAAAAATATTCAAAATTTTGATAAATTATTAATTAAAAAAAAGACTGAATTAAAAAAGTATTATGTTCATGGTTCCAAGAAAAAAAAAAGAACATTCGTTTGTAGATAAAAAAAATTATTTCTATAATTAATTAATTTTTTTTTGAATAATGTTTTTATTAGTTTGATAAAATTATAGATATAAAAATTTTGGTATTTATAATTTAAGATATATTAATTAATTAAAGATAATACAGTTTTTATGTAAATTTCTGAAATAATATTTAGTATGATCAAAGCAGTTGGAGTTTCTTTTATGTTCTAAAAATATTATTATTATTATTTATTATTATAAAATTATAACTTACATTAATGTTATAAGTAGTATATACTTGGAAAGAAATAAAATTTATACAACTATAAAATAATAGTGCAAGTAAAGAAATAACAAATGATTCCCTGAATATAAAACCAATAAATATCATTGACAATGGTCCTATTACACTAATAATCATTTGATTTTTTCTTTTATCATCAATGGATAATACAAATTCAGGTGTATTAAAGTATAAAAATAAAATTGAAGCATTTATTATACCATAAGAAATATTAGAATCTGTTTGTATACGCATAAAAACAAATCCTAATATCATTCCAATAAATATGGAATAAATATAAATAAATCTTTCACTTAATTTTTCTTTTCTTTCATCTTTATTAAGTGATGGAAAATATTTTAATGTAAGTACAACAGGAATAATTATAAATGCAAGAAGTATTGATGATTCAGTATCAATAAGTTGATTAAATATTTTAAATATAATATATTCTCCTACTTTTTGTCCAAATAACATTGATAAAATGGAGTGAAATATTTTCATGTATGTTATTTTTAATTGTTTGGTATTTTCAGGTACCAATTGTATAGGTTCTTCTAATAAAATATTTTGAAATTGACTAACCAAAGATTGTGATTCATTAGAAAAGTTTTGAATCGTTTCAACTGCTCTTTCAGCTTCTTTTGACAATGATCGTGCTCTTTTTTTTATAGTTTGAGCTCCTTTTTCTACACCATCTATTATTCTATTTATTGGATCAAATTGATCATTTAAATTTTTTTGATTTTCCATTATATATTTAATTTCTATAAATTTTATGTTAAATGTTAAAAATAAAATATAGTTATATATTATATATAAATTTACTATTTAAATAAAAATTTTTTTATTTATTAATAAATTTTATATTTAAATTTTACTTTAAATATTCAACAATATCATTTATAAATCTTTTATATACAATTGATTTAGGAATATTTAAACCACCATGAATAGCATCTTCATAATGTTTCCATTGTACATCAACATTTGATTTTTCCAATTTTTTATAATATAAATATCCTTCATCTCTCAAAACATCACAACCACATGTAAATATAATAGTTTTAGGAAGATTTGATAATTCATTGTGTGTTGACATTATTGGGGAAAATTCTGGATTGATAAGATATTCTTTAAATTTATCACAAAGTTCCTCATCAGGTTCTATTGATTTAATATTGTTTTTTATTTCATTACGCCATGAAATAGGAATTATTTCAGGAGACATAAAGTCTAAATTTCTTAAATCATAAGGTACATGACCATTAAGTAAAATTTTCTTAATATCTGATTTTGAAATTTCTATTGGTAAATAAAATTTTAAAATATGTGCTTTTATAATAGGATTTAATAAGGCAAAATTATTACATTTTTCATAATAATATTGATATGAAGGTAGTAAAAAGTTTAAAGAAGAAATAACTGGATATATTAAAACACATTTTTTAATAAAATGTGATTTGCCTTTTTTTGCTAAACGTAAACAAGTAACTGTGGCTAAGTTACCACCAGCAGAATCACCCATAATGGAGATACAATTTTTATCAACTTGATAATTTTTATAATAAGATGAACAAAACTCAGTTATAACATTTTCACATTCTTCTATAGCTTTAGGAAATTTTGATTCTGGACTCAATGAATAATCAATTGAAATAATAATTGATTTAGATTTTTTTGATATTTCAATACAAGGTAATTCATAATTTTCAGGATGTAAAGCCATAAAACCTCCACCATGAATAAAAATCACTGCACTTTTATCAAATACATTAGGTATATAAATTCTACATGGAACTCCACCTATGGTTTTATTTTGTATTAAAACATTTTTCGATTTCTTTGTTGATAATTTCCTTCCAATAAATGTCCAAAATCTTAAAACTTTGTAATGAACCTGTTCACCAAAAATAGGTTCCAATATAATTATCTATAAAAAATATAATTTAATTATAAATTTTATTTTACCATATAATTACAAAAAATTCTTATAAATAATTCTATATTTATAATAGCATCTCTATCTGATAAATTCAATGGTAAATTATTTGATAAATATTTCTTTGCAATAAACAATACTAAAACAAGTATGAATATTGCTTCTAATATCATGTTGTATATTATTAATTTTTATAATCATATTTAGGCATATTTATATGATATTATTAATTTTAACAAAATGTAATTTTGTGATAAGAGTATTATGAGTAAATATTATGTGTGTAAAAAATTGATAAGAAATTAATTACATACTAAAAATGTATTAAACTTTTTTTGATAAAATAAACAACTGAAAAGATTGTTTTAGTTAATTAAGATTTGTGTAAATTTTTTTTGACATTAATAAAAATATAATATTGTCAACATTGTTTATCAGGTGAAAAAATATTTAAGTTTATTTATTTATGATATCATAAATATACATTTAGGATTTTAAAAAAATTGTGGATTATAATAAATCTTCTTTACTAAATAATTTAAAAATATCTTGCTTGTTATTATATAATTAATTACTAACAATTTATTTATATATATATATTTTTTAATCTAAAATTAAAACTTTTACTAAATTTTATTCCCAATAAATGAGGAAAAACTTCCTCTTTCCCCAACTAATAATAGATTTATTTTTGTCTTTAAATAATATAGTAGAAAAATCTATTTTTTTATTTGGATCGGTTATTAAAATACCATTTACTTTAAAACCACCTTTAGTCATCAATTGTTCACCTTTAATTTTATCTTTTCTTGTTAAATTTGCTAATTGACCATAAGTAAATATTGAATTTTTGGGTATTTTAAATGAAGAAGAACCAAAAAGTTCCTCTAGTTGAGTTTCACTAATATTGTCAACATCAGTAAGATTTCCCCTAAATATAATATCTGAACATCTTTTTGCTAAATTTAAACCATCTACTCCGTGAATTAAAGTTGTCATTTCTTCAGCTATACTTTTTTGAGCTACATACTGTCCAAGGTTATTTCTATGATTTTCAATTATTTGATTAATCTCAGTTATATCATTTAATGATAAAGATAATAACATTTTTTCAGCAATATCATCATGGAGTTGCATAAAAAATTGATAAAATGCATATGGTGAAGTTTTTTCTCCATTTAACCATAGATTACTACCACCACTACTTTTTCCAAGTTTATTACCAGAAGCATCTGTCAACAATGGTAGACAAATACCACCAGAAGTTTTGTTTGTACATCTTTTTATGTAATCATATCCTGAATCAATATGCCCTAATTGATCAGATCCACCAATCTGAAAAAAACAATTTCTAGTCTTACTTAAATAATAAAAATCATAAGATTGAAGTGTTTGATAGGCAAATTCTGTAAACGATATTCCTGAATTATCTTCAAGTCTACCTTTTATAGCACCCATACGCATCATTTCTCCTACACGAAAATTTTTTGATAATCTCAAATAATCTATCATTGACATATCCTTATACCAATCCATATTACTAACAACATCTATTTGAATATTAGCATTTGAAAGAATTTTTGATATTTGATTTTTTATAGCAACTGAATTTTCAAAAACTTCTTCTTTTGATAATTGAGGTCTTTCTAAAAAATATATAAAAATATAAATAATCCTTTAATTACCTGAGTTTCTTCCACTTGGATCACCAATCAAAGCTGTAGCTTCTCCAATTAAAGCAATTGGTTTACAATTAAAAAGTTTATTTGATCTTAATAATGCATTTAAAATAGATAAATTTCCTATATGAAGACTATTTGCAGTTGGATCAAATCCAGCATATAAAGATGCTGGTAAATCTTTTAAAAGTACTCCTAGAAAATATGTATAAATAAATAATTTAATTAAAAATAATATACCTTCATCTTTTAAAATTTCACCCGGATGAGATGATGATAATAAATTACGTTTTTCTAAATCTTTACAAAATTGTATCAATGGATTTTTAATATAATTAGTTGAATTTATTTTTCTAACTATATTCACCGTATACCTGTACACCATTATACTTTTTAACTATGAATCCCTACTTCTGGTAATCATATTTCCAATGATTAAGTATCTTAAAAAGAAGTTTTTAAAATAGTACAAATTTGTTACATGACACTTTGTGTAGAAATAAACGATGATACATTGATACCACTCCTTTATATAAATGAATAATACAAAACAACGAAATCATTTGATAGTTTTTTCTTTCAATCTTTCTTTTTTTTTTTCAATATTATCTTAACTATCCTACTAACTTACAAAGATGCAGAATATGTATAGCTATGAATATGATCTTAAGCCTTTGGATTTTTGTGATACATCTTTTTCTTTAAAAAATTCATTGAAGAAATATGAAACAAGTGAATGTGAACGTTTAATTCAAGCATCATTTCATGCATCTTTTAAGGATGATGATGTATTACCTTCATCTTTTGATAGTGTTTTTGATTTATCAATATTTAGTGAATCACAAAGCCAATCTGTATCTAAATATTCATCTTATTCTGATTTGAACTCTAAGCAACTTTTTTCTTCGGATTATGTTGACTTTAATGATAAATCTTCTTTTCAACTTAATTTCAATGACTTATTAATTGGAGAAGAGTGTAATAATGAGATGATTAGTAAGATTTCAAATAATATTTCTGGTGTTGCACCTACAATTTCTAATGGAAATTTAATTGGCAATCAAGCTTTTGGAGCATGTTGGCATCCTCTACTTAGTTCTAATATGTTGGATCAGGGGGATAATCTTTCTTATTTAAAAATGAAATCTTCAACAACGCGTGACCCTTTTACTTCTATGCTTTCAAAGCCTATGAAACAACACAATTCTCATGACAATGGTCAAAACTCCAACGCAAAAAATCAGTCTGCAACCAAATCTTCAAAACAAAATTTACACTGCTCTTTCTGTTTTAACAATGAACGTGTTCGATGTGAAAGACAAAAAATTGAATTTAATGCTAGTAATCCAAAAGGTTTATGGAATAAACATAATAATAAAAATGATAAGGGTATTGTAACTTGCCCATTTTTAAGAAAATTGGTTTGTCCATCTTGTGGTGCAACTGGTGACTTTGCTCATACACGTAGGCATTGTCCTTTAAATAATTCTATTTACAAGTAGATGAATTTATGATTAATTACTAGTATTCAACAATACAGTACAACATTAATGTTTAATATTTCTAACGGTTTCTTTAAAATTTTGGTTATTTTTTTCGACTACGAATTGTTATTAATTAGTCGCTAGTTTATTATAACTTTTTATTATTATGGATATAATTTGTTTATTTATTTTTTTATTTTTTTATGATATTCAATAAATGAATTAAGTGTTCTTTTCTATTTTTTTTAAATCTATAATTTCAATTGTTTTTTTTTTCAAAGTATTATTTATTCACGTAAAATGTTTTTCTACAAATAATGGAAAAGTAAGCATTGTATAAAAAACAAATTTTTCAAAAATTTATATTTTTATCTCACTGAAACATTCCTTTCTTTATTCAAATTATTTTAATAATAATTACAATTATGAGATATACCGCTAATTTTTAAATGACAAAATTTTTTACTATTCTACAAAAAAAAATAGAAATATGAATAAAGTATAACTCAAATAATTGTGGGACAAATCTTTTTGTTAATTGTAATTATGAATAAAAACATTGTAATTATATTTTTATTAATAACATTTTATACAAAAATATCTTCATTTACTATTAAAATTGGTGGAAAAAAAGAATTAGCAGAATCTTCTCCAACAATTTTAAAATCAATTAAAGATGGTATGAACAAAAGGATAATGAGAAAGACAGTATTAAATAATGTTTATCAGCCATGTAAATTACCAGATATATGTTTAAATGGTGGAACATGTAGTAACAGAGGAAATGAGTAAGTATTATAAATATAATATTTTTTTTTTAAAATTATTTCTACTTTAGTTTTGAATGTCATTGTCCTCCACATTATCATGGTAAACATTGTCAATATATAGCAGATTTGAAACATTGTTTAAATAATAAATGTTTTATTTTAAAAAATGATGAGGGAGAAATTATTGTCCAATCAACATGTTATAGTCTTGAAAAACCTATAAAAGTTTCTAATCCTGATTTAAGAATTTATGATACATATCAATCAACAAAAAATGAAATTAATAAATATACCAAAAGTAACTATCAATTTTCTACAATGTTGGATTCTGAAACAAAATCATACATTGAAATTCAATATGGATGTTGGTGTCCAAGAGATAGATCTGGTTATTTTTGTGAATATAAGTCAAATCATAAAAATTGTAATTACAATACCTGTAATAATAATGGAAGGCCTGAATATGATGAGAAAAAAGGAACATGTAAATGTATCTGTGAAGATGGTTGGAGTGGTTTATTTTGTGATCAAGAAACCAAATGTAGAAATATAATTTGTGGAAATGGTGGCAATTGCAATCCCAATACAGGAAAATGTAATTGTATAAATCAACAAAATGTTTTTAAAAATTATCCTATAGAAATTGAAGGAGATAATTGTGAAACAGTTAAATTAAAAGATGAAGACATTAAAATGAAAATACCTTGTAAAGCATCATTTTTAGAATATACAAGAAGTTTAACTGAAAAATTTTATAACGGTATTAGTATTGAAAAAGTTGTAAATTTAGCTGATATTTATCAACTTATTAAAAACTGTAATGAAAATCGAAAAGACAATAAACTACCTGATGATTGTGAGAAAACTTTAAATGTTGCAAATTGTTACGGTCAAAATTCAATTTGTGCTTTAAAAATTTGGCAAGCACCATTGGTTAAACCAGGATATGAAGTAAATTATACAGGAAATCTGGAAATTGATAACAAAATAAGAAGTAAGAAAACAGATAGTACTCCAACTTTAATTCCATCATGTATTTGTGAAAGTAATAGAGCTGGAGTATTTTGTGAACTTGAAGATGTAAATCCTTGTAATCCTAATCCATGTAAAAACGGTGGTAAATGTCTTACATTAAAATATCTGGACTATAAATGTGATTGTATAGATGGTGCTAGTGGAAAAAATTGTGAAATTACTGATCCATGTTTTAAAAATCCTTGTGAATGGCCTGGTTCAACGTGTATTAGAAAACAATTAATTATTGGAATGACTGTTTCATATAAATATGATTGTATATGTCCAGAAGCTGATTCACATAAACGAGTTTGCCAAAATTCAGCAATAGGGGCATGTAAAAATCACAAATGTAAAAATAATGGACACTGTGCTCTGTGTCCTGATGCTACTGGAAATTTAGATAGTTGCTCACAACATGATATTATTCAAGGTTACAGATGTATATGCCCTTTCGGTCATAATGGAATATATTGTGAAAAAGAGGGAAATGTTTGTGACTACAATTTATGTCAAAAAAATTCAACTTGTGAAGTAGAAAAAAACAATCCATTGAATTATAAATGTAATTGTAAACCAGGTTATACAGGAAAACTTTGCAGATTACTAACAGACTTGTGTACTTTTAAGGGTAATTCTTTATGTGGAAAAAATGGCATTTGCCACCAAAATAACAATACAGCTGAACATTTTATTTGTAAATGCAAGAACAATTACGAAGGTATTTATTGTGATAAGAAAAAAAAATTTACATTCTTTTTATATTATAATAAGAATTATAACATATTTTATCCTCTAACTGCTTTAATTTTTATGCTACCTTTAACAATAATTATTTTAAGCATCAAAGATAAATTAAATTTAAGGCACAAACAATTTATTATTGACAAACAAGGGAATTTAGATAATTGTAATAAAAATGTTACTCATTAAAATTATACACTGAAATTATCATAAATGCGAACTTATTTTTTATATTTATTTTTTAAATTTAAAAGCACTAAACATATTATTTTTATAGAATTTTTTTGGAAGTAATTTATGAATTATATCTTAAAATGAACCTTTGATTAGAATTTGAATATTGTTATTTTTAAAAAAAGTTATTGGGATTTTTTAATTTAAAGTTTAATTTTTAATTATTAAAATATAAAGCATTTTTTTTTACTATTTTTTATATTCTTATAATTATTTTTAGAATTTAGATCATTTTTTAAATCTTTAATATCATGTGTTTTAAATTTTTTCCTATTTTTTTTTGTAAAATCAAATTAATAATAGTTTCATTTCAGAACAAGTTATTAATGTTTTTCTAAAAATACTTTATTTATGAAGATTACATTCTATTAAAAAACGATATTTTTTTAAAAAAAAATCATACTTCTCATTATTGTGTTGATTGTTACCGTAATCAAAAAATGATGTTAAATTTTTTTAAATTATTTTTCTTTTTTTACCAATTTTACTTTACATATCATTTCATTTATTTGATAATTTCAATTTTTGATGTCAATTACCTTTTGTACTAATAAATATCTCTTTTTAATTATATTATTTTGTATTAGTTAATCAAAAATTTACCTTGTTATGTAATACACAACAATTTTAATTCAAATTGTTTAACTTTCTGATAATAAATTTTTTTTTAAAATTAATGCCACAGGAACATTCTTTAGCCTTTCCTACCGTTATGCTCAATTTCATTTCAAGTCATTTTTGAAGAAACGATTGCACTTTTTACTACCTCAAAAATTATCAATTAATTAAAACAAAGATTTCATTTCTCAACTATATTAATTTAAAAATATTTAAAACGAAGCATTTCTTAACACATATTATTTTGGAAATTAGTTTATCAATACTTCTCAAAGAAATCTTTTTTGGAACTGTTTTATAAAATGTAAGTCCTTATTATTATCAATAAATAATAAATAGTTTTAGGATAAACAAATTAACACAGTTAGAAATTCAAAAACTTAATTTTGGTTATAATTCAGTAACCAAAACGATATCTGAATGTAATAAAAAATTTAATAAAAATGCTACTTTAGTTGCTGTGTCAAAATATTATTCAGCAGAACATATAAAATATTTATATGATAATCATAATGTTAGAATTTTTGCCGAAAGTAGAGTAAAAGATTTTCATGAAAAAGCTGTTTACCTTGAAAATTTTTGTCCTGACATCAGATGGCACTTTATAGGAAAACTACAAAGTAATAAACTCAATCAACTTTTAAAAATTAAAAACATTAGTATGATTCAAACAATAGAAGAAAAAAAGTATGCAACTTTATTGAATGAAGCAGCAAACAAATTAAACTATGCTGACAAAAGCTTAAATGTTATGGTTCAGGTTAATGTGTGTGGTGAAGTCCAAAAACAGGGATGCAATCCAAATGAAGTTCTTGATATATTAAATCATATAGTTGAAAATTGTCCAAAATTAAACTTAAGTGGGTTAATGATGATTGGTGAAAAACATGATTTGAATGAAAAGGAAAAAGCTGCGGAAGAATTTAATAGATTAAAACAATTAAAATGTGATTTAGAGAACAAAGATAAAAAATTTTCATTGAAATTGTCAATGGGTATGTCAAGTGATTATGATATTGCAATAGAATGTGGTAGTGATTATGTTAGAGTAGGAACAAGTCTATTTGATCCAGACATTTAAAATTCCAACAAATAAAACGAAATTTTAAATTAATTAATTATTTTTAAACTAGATGTCATTACCATTTTTGAAAATTTATTCATCTTTATAAAATTTTTTTCATACATATATTTCCAATTTTTCTCAACACGAAATTTGTGTTATTATATGTCTCCTAATTTAAATTGAAAAAAATATATATTGTTTTATTTATTATTTTGTAGTTGTTATTTTGTAATCCACATAATATTACTAAAAAAAAAAATTTTAAAGTAATATGCGTCCATTAACAGAACAAGAAGGAATTTTAGTATTTTCAAGATTGAAAAAATACATTGGTGAAAGTTTAGCAAATTTACTGGAACGTGAAGATGGAAAATATGTCTTTAGATACCACAATAATCGCGTTTTTTATGCTACCGATGTACTTATGAAAGCAGCAATGAATATTGAACGTAAACAAGTTTTGTCATTTGGTACATGTGTTGGAAAATTTACAGGATCTGGGAAATTCTATTTAAAGATTACAGCTTTAAATATAATTGCTCCATTAGCTAAGGTAAAAATATAATTTTTTTTGTTAATAAACAATAATTTTAGCATAAAGTTTGGTTAAAGGATAAATCTGACATTCAATTTACTATGGGAAATAATGTTCTTAAAAGTCACATTACAAGAATGACTGATGGTATTGAAGTAAATGATGGAGTTGTTGTATTTTCACGTGATAATATTCCATTAGGTTTTGGTATTTGCCAAAAAAGTACCACTGCTGCAAGAGATGCACCACCAACATCATTAATTGTTTTACGATATGCTGATATAGGTGAATATATTCGTTGTGAAAATGAGATTATCCAATAATTATCAACTTAGAAAGAAAATTTGTTTTTATTTGTTTTTGTTGTTTAAAATTGTTGTATTAATATTTTTTATGTTTAATAATTATTCTTTTTAATCATTTTTAACTGATATTTGACATTTTTCTTTTGTATATTTCACTTTACAATACATATAGTTTTTTTATAATAATTGAATTTTTCATGCTTGGAAATTAATAACAAAGTTTATTTGTCAAAATTAATTTTTAAAATATGTAAAAATTTAAAAATATTTAAATTTTTTGCAAATTTCAAATTTAATATAATAAACAAATTTTTATACAATAAACATGAAAAAATTTGAATCTTAAAAATTTATGTATAAAGTTACAAAACTTGTCAAAGAGTATGATAAAGTTTTTCTATGAATTATGTAAAACTTGCAATAAGGTTTTTATTCGCAAAAAAATCAAGAATCAATTTTAAAGTAACAAAAATGATAACAAATACATAAATAATTATTATTACATAAAATTATGTTTATGATTTATGATTTAATTTTCACATTCCAAACACGCTACTTTTTTCAAAAACAAATGTTATAATTTTTAATATATTAATATCCGTATTATGTATTAAAAAAATAAATCTAAAAAAAAACATCTTGTTATTTTTTTTACAAATTAAAATTGCATATCATAATCCTGTTTTTATTAATTTGCCAAAACAATCAGATAGGATAAGTATGTATATTAAACAGAAAGATAAGACCAATACATTTAATCTTGATAAAAAAAGGTGAATTTTTTAATAATCTGATGGCCGAATTTTTACAATCATTAGTATAAAAAGATTTTTTTTATTTTAAATTTCACATTACTATTCAAACTTCCATATTTCGTAATGGAGTTTGATTCACGAATTAAAGCTTATCGGTTTGTTGTATATTCAGCTGTTACATTTTCTGTCGTAGCTGTTTTATCAGTCTGTTTGTCATTACCACTAATATGGAGTTTTATGTCTCATGTTAAAAATCAAATGAATAATGAAATTGCATTTTGCAAAGGTTCAGCTAAAGATATTTGGAGTGAAATAGCTCATTTAAAAAATTCTCCATTCAATGATGGAAATAACAGAACTGAAAGACAAGCTGGTTATGCTATGGGAGGAGGTGATGTCGGTGAGAAATCTGGAAGTAAAGGTTCAACAACAACTAATATTGGAGTAAATTCAAATTCATGTGATGATTGTTGTAAACCAGGAGCACCTGGACCACAAGGAACACCTGGAAAACCTGGACGACCAGGTAGACCTGGAGCACCTGGAGCACCAGGAGTACCTGGAAAAGGAGCACCAGCAATTTGTGCTCCTGTTACACCACCACCATGTAAACCATGTCCTCAAGGACCACCCGGACCTCCAGGACCACCTGGAGCACCAGGAGATGCCGGAATTCCAGGACCACCAGGTAATCCAGGTATGGATGCACCACCAGGAGAACCTGGTCCAAAAGGACCACCTGGACCACCAGGAGAGCCAGGACCACAAGGACCAATTGGAGAACCAGGAAATCCAGCAGTATCAGAAGCTCTTATTCCTGGTGAACCAGGACCACCAGGAGAACCAGGACCACAAGGGCCACCAGGATCACCAGGACAACCAGGAGCTGATGGAGCCCCAGGTGCTCCAGGTCCTAAAGGACTTCAAGGAGTTGATGGTACTCCTGGCCCAGATGGAGCTCCAGGTTCACCAGGAGCCCCAGGTAAACCTGGACCACAAGGAGAAAGAGGAATTTGTCCAAAATATTGTGCTATTGATGGTGGTATCTTCTTTGAAGATGGAACAAGACGCTAGATATTTACTTTTAAAACAATTTAATTTTAAATATTTTTTTTTATAAAATAAAATATTTTACATCATTTTAATTTTATTATATTTTATTGAGAGTTTAAATACAAAAGTGATTATTTTAAGAAAAGGGTTAAAAATTCTTTATAGATTTAATAATAATAATAAATAAAATTTGTTGTTATATTAATACTTTAATCTACTTTGACACTTGAATAAATTTTATGAACAAAAAGGTATGTTGCCAAGAATCCAATTGTGCCGGTCATCAAGAAAAACATGAAAACAAATATTGCTGTATAACTGAAGTATAAAATTGTTGAAATGGTACCTGTAATTACCAATTTTGAGTTGAAGTAATATACGCAATATAAAAACAAATAAACTGCTGTAAATCCAGATGTCATAAATGATCTCCACCACCAACGATAATCTTCTGCACAAAGATGGAAATATGCTAAAAGAATAGTTGTTTGTGAGCATGTAACAATAAGAATTAAAAATACGAGCATCAAAAAACCAAACATATAATAAAGTTGATGAGCCCAAATTGAATTTAAAATAAAGAAAAGTTGAATAAAAATACAACCAAAAGGTAAAATTCCACCCATTAACATTCCAGGTAATGCTTTTGTATATAATGATTGTTCAGGAACTTGACGAGGAATTTGATTTGTTCTTACTGGTGGATGGAAAGCTGGTTTTTTAAAACCTAAAAATGCTCCAACAAAAGTAAGTGGTATTGAAATAAATAACCATAATGAAAGAAGTACAATTAATGTTCCAAATGGAACAGCAGCTGAACTTCCTTTTATCCAAAGCATTAAATTTGTAATAAAGAATACACTAAATAAAATTCCTGGAATTAGGAAAGCTGTTAAAAGAATATTTGTTTTCCATGAAATTCCTTTTAATGTTTTAAATATTCTAACAGATACATAACCAGCAACAATACCAAAAATAACATAAAATACTAAAGCAAAAGTTATAAGACTTCCTCTATTGGCAGGTGAAAGAAAACCTAAACATGCAAAAAATAAAGTAATTGATGTACTTAGTAATGCTTGACAACCAGCACCAACAAAAACAGAAAGAAGCATAACATATCTAGGTGGTCTAAAAACATCCCCATGAACAAGTTTCCATCCAAATTCTTCCTGAGCATCTTCTTCAGTATCAAATTGATTATATCTAGTGATATCTCTATGTAATGTTCTCATTAAAATCATTCCAACCATTCCAGAAAGGAAAATAACAATAACTAATGAATTCATAATACTAAACCATTGAACATTTGTATGAGGAATTGAATCAAGTATATAATCCCATCGTGAATTCCATTTTACTAAAGTTGTATTCCATGTAACTGTATATGAATAAATTATATTAACATTACCATCACTAGATTTTAATGCTAAAGGTTCAGTATCATAACCACAATCCATTTCTGTTTCACTTTTATGTTTAATACTTCTTGGTTGTATTTTAATATGAATAATTCTTCCACCAATTTTATCTTCTAAAAAGTTTGGATCATGTGTCATATCTCTATACTCAACTTGAATGTCAACGTGATTAAATAAATAATGAGTATCTGGATCTTTGTAACGTGAATCTAAAACACATGCATCTTTTTGTCTTCCTTGTGGTGTAACATAACATCCCATTGGAAATCCAGTGGTACAAACATTTAAGTTTTGCTGATTTACAAAACAAAATGAAACAGGCATATTATCAATAATCCAATGATGTTGATAATTAAATTTCATTCCTTTCATTAAAAGTTTTAACTTAGCCAGATCATTTTTATTACCACTTTTATAAGTTTTAGTACACAATTTTTGGCATGATTTTTCTTCTTTAAATGATAATTGATATGGTGATGGACGAATTCTTTCACCAAATAATACTTGTCCAAGATTTTCTACAGGTGATTCTTCTTCTGATCCAATACAAAAATCAAATGAATGATACTCATATGGGATAACAGATTGATCTGAATCTAGTTTATTTACAAATAAGGTTACATTACTCTATAATTACAATAATTTTATGGATCAATAAATTAGAACATACCGGGCATTTAGGTTTTTCTTCTTTTTTTTCACAAAAATTAACAGGTGCTAAACCAGGTAAATAAAATGATTCCACCGTAAGAAGTAGAGTGGAAAAAAAAATAATATACATTATATAGTTAATTCTTTTGTTTAAGAAACACTATATTTTTAAATTTATAACTCTATAACAATCAATTTTTTAATTATTTTATCGAACAACCCTTGTAACGTGGCAATGCTTATCTCTGCTAAAAGAGTGTTAGACACTATCAGTAAAAGTAAATATGCTCAATTTGTACATTTATAAATAACAACTAATTTTAAAGTATAAAAGTCAAAAAAATTCAATAGAATTATTAAATTTATATCAAATTTTTATAAAATATCATTAATCATTGTAATACTTTTTAAAAATTTACCACATCATTATTTATAAATACAATAAATAGTATGGATAACTTGAGAAAAACGTCCTTTTGTTCTATGCTGTCTTTAAAAGACTTTGGATTGGCGCACATTTTTTTTTAATCAAGAACAGTATTATTATGATAAACTTTTGATAAAAATTCCAAAAAATTATTTTAATCCTAAATAAACATTTATTTATTTCTTTGTATAAATAAAATAAACAATATGTGCATGACTAATTTTAAAGTACAAAATATTTTAACTTTTATACATTTCAAAAGTAATAATAAATATAATAAGGACATTTACTAGAATTAATATAAAATAATAAATAATAAAGCATAAGAAAGTAAAACTAATATTTATATTTTATCAAAAATTATTTTCATTGAAAATATAAAAAAAAATCTTTTAGTTTATACAAGAACTAACATAAAAAGAAATAAATAAATATATATTGAAATAAATTTGTTTTTTTTTAGTTAAAAAAATTTATTATATTTTAATATCAAAAATATTTAATTAATTTTTCATTTATTGATTTGTTCAATACTACAAACCAAATGTAAAATAATTTAAATCTAACACTTTTTGATAAAAAATAATGCCTCAAATGAATAAAATACATACTATCAAAAATATTTGTAAAAATTATAGAAAAAGATGGTTTATGTTAAAATCATTGAATACAATTTATGATTGTTAAATATTACTTATGATAAAAATATATTATCTACCGTTAACATAAATTTTTTTCTCTCATCACTTAAATCTATCAATAAAAGTAAAACGGCATACTAGTAAATTTTTTATTTTGTTGAAAAAATTAAAAAAAGTAGTGAAATTTGAAATGATATAGAAATTTGTAAAACTGTCTTCTAAATATAAATAATTTTTGTTAAGTTTTCGGTTAATAAAATTAGAAATTTATTTGATTTTATTTTGTCAAAAGAAATACTGTGTTAATTATAAACAATTAATTGAGTTCTCGAATAGAAAAATTTACAAACTAAATAATTACTTTTTTTTCTGATAATCAAAAGATTATATTTTAAAAAATAGTTGAACTAGAAACTACATTCTTTTACTTTTATGTTTATGTTGAAAATGATATTTTAAATGCCTCGAAATTTAAATTTGCGAATACTCATAAAAGCAATATTTTAAATAAATGTCAATTATTAAAGAAATATTTTAAATATTTTATTATAGTATTCAATTATAATAAAAATATAAAAAGTAATATCTAATATATAAAAATGGAAAAAATTTGTTTAAATATGTTTTAATAATTAAGAAGGATTACACATGATAAGATGTATCACTAATATATTAATCTTTTGGAATAAAAATGTATATGAATAAGAAGGGATAATTAATTATGATATTAATAATAGTTCATATAAACTATTGTATAAATGTTACAATTCAACAGTAGGAAAAATATAATATCAAAAATATTGTTTTTAAAGAATAAAGTGTGATTGTATCTAGAATCGACAATGAACATTTTTTATTTACTTCTTTTACTAGTAATTTAAGAAATACATAATTTATTTTGCTGTTAAAATTTTAGTTAAAAAATAATAAAAAAAAGGGAAACTAAAGTATATCATTTAATAAATTTTCAATAGTAAGATAACAATGTGTCATTTACGTATATAAACATTATCCTTACTATCATGTTAAATATACAATTTATTTATATTGACGAAAGGAATGTATTACATTTACATTTTCGAATATGGATTGATGCGGCTAAGCGTTACTTTACTGGTTAAATACATGCAATTTATTAATTTGATTTTTTTTTAACAATGCAAAGAAGTGTAGTCTTTATTATTTGATAATACTAAATCTCTAAATATAAAAGATACATTAAAAAATTATGCTTCTTTTTTAAAGTTTTAAAGTTATTTTATATTCTAAAAAAATATATATATAATGTTTATTGATAGTTTTAATCAGCTTTTTTTACTATTATCTAACTTAAGTGGTTAGAAATAAATTTTGTTCAAAAGTAAAACAATTAAAAAATTTAAATTTATTACCATTTTTTTTATTAAATTTACATTTTTAAATAAATGAAAAATTTCAATACAATATTTTGATGATATCATTCTATATAACATTATGCACTTGAATAATTTTACTTTTGAGCAAAGTACTTGTAATTTATAAAACATTTAAAAAGTTACGGCATCAAGTTTTTATGTAGCGGTCACTATAGTTTCTAACAGACTTACTACTATCTTATGGGAATAAAGTACATAATTAACATTAAACCATTAATTATATTTTAAAATAAAATAACGTATAATGCACCTAATTAGGGGAACTTACAATATTTATATCAAAAAGTATATCCCATAAAAATGTTTCAAAGAACGTTCTTATACTTACTAACTACAAAAAACATTACACTTAAAAATTTTAAACTATGTAAATATTTTATATTTTAATAAAATATATAAGATTGTCAATGGTAAAAAATATGGGTTTCCCTTCTCAACAGTATAAAGAAAAAATCATAAAAAATTTAGTTTCTATAGTTTTCAAAAAAATGTAAATAAAAAGAACGATATTTCTTTATACATATTTTTATTAAAGATTTTATTTCCAATAGACTAATAATTGTTATCAAAATAACAGTAGAATTTTAAATTTATATTTTATTTAAATTATTTATATAAAAGTTTGCACTTAACATTACCAATTATATTTCGATTTAATTAATTATAATTAAGGAACTTATTTTTTTAATTTTAAATTATGTTTTACACTAATTTTATGCAAATTTTGAATGAAAACTTTTTTTTATGCTTATGACAATTTAATAATTAAAAAAACATGATAGAACTTTTAAAAAGTTTTATACGACTTATAGTAAAAATTTAAAAAAGAAAAACTATATTAAAATTTGTTTTTTATTTAAAATTTGAATACATAACATTTAATATTTAAATTTTAAAAATACAATAGAGATTGATATTTGATTTCTTATTAATAATCAAATTAATAATATTCAAATTAAAAAAAAAAATTTTAAAACGATGTTAGCTTTAAAATTAAGCTTCTTTAATAATCATCTTGTCAGTTGGTTATAATATTTTTTATCATTATTATCTTTATTATAAGAAATTTCAAAGAAATATTTTGGAAAAAACTTTTTTATGTTATCCTATAAGTAGTTTATTTTTTAAAGTTCATGTTAGAATCCGATTTTAAAAAATAAAGTTTTTTATTTTAGTTAAACTTTAAATTATATATTAAAAAAATTATTTTTCCACATAAACAAAAAGATAATTTTATGATATGGCAAAAAATAAAAAAAAATTTTTTGAAATTGTCTTTCTATAACTAAAGGTGATAGGTTTGCATTTGTTCATTTGAAAAAGCTCAGAAAAATCTTCTGAGTCACTTCTTGCCTATAAACATTATGGGCTAATGATAAGACATGATCAAAAGTTTATCATTTTCTCATTATGAAAAGTGGAGAAAAATTACTTTGTTATAAGGATGATACACTATGCACCAAAATATTTTTAAAACTTTTACAGTACATTTTCGTGTTATGACATTTTAGAAAAATACATTGGAAGAATATTTTACTTTATTTTATTTTATTATTTGGATTGGTAGTAGAATATTTTACGTGAATATTTAAATTTTTTTATTTTACTTTATTTTTATTATTAAAATATTATATTTTTAGTGGGATTTAATATAATAATATGGCTCGTGGACCAAAACACCATTTGAAACGCCTTGCTGCACCAAGACATTGGATGCTTGATAAACTTGGAGGAGTTTTTGCTCCACGTCCAGTTGCAGGACCTCACAAACTTCGTGAATCTCTTCCTCTTATCCTTTTCCTTCGTAACCGTTTAAAGTATGCTCTTACATACAGAGACGCCCAAGCTATTTGCAAGGAACGTTCCGTTAAAGTTGACGGTAAAGTCCGTACTGATATGAGATATCCAGCTGGATTCATGGATGTTATTTCTCTTGACAAGACAAATGAAGTTTTCAGACTTCTTTATGACGTTAAAGGAAGATACACAACTCACAGAATTACCAAACAAGAAGGAAGCATTAAACTTTGTAAAGTTAAGAAGGTCTACACTGGACAAAAAGGTGTTCCATGTTTAACAACTCATGATGGAAGAACTATCCGTTATCCAGACCCACATGTCAAGAATGAGGATACAGTTGTCATTGATATTGAATCAGGAAAAATTACTGATTTCGTCAAATTCGATGCCGGAAACCTTTGTATGATCACCGGAGGACGTAACACAGGAAGAGTAGGAATTATTGGACACAGAGAAAAACATCCAGGATCTTTTGATATTGTTCACGTTAAAGATGCTGCTGGACATTCCTTTGCCACACGGTAGGTTAACTAGGCAATAGGATAATGAGGGTGGGGGCCTGGTTGGCATAACTTCCCACTAAGGTTTGTTTAACCTAGAGATGGCACGTGATGAAATTTTAAATATTACGTAGTCCACTCTATTCTCATTATTTCTACAAAATTAAATTTTAATATTTTATCTTAAATTTTTAAATTTTAGTGCCAACAACGTTTTCGTTATCGGAAAAGGAGCTACTCCATTAATCTCTCTTCCAGTTGGAAAGGGTATTAAACTTACAATTGCTGAGGAGCGTGATGCTCGTCTTGCTGCTAAAAAGAAGCAATAAGAAAAAAAAAAGTTGTTATAAGATGTGATTTGATTAATTTTCATCATGATACATTTTGTTTTACAAATTGTTACAAATAAACTGTTGTTGATATAAATGTTATTTTTTTTAGTGTTAAATTCACAAAAATTATGTTTTTTTTTTCGTATATTTTTTTTGACATGTAAAATTTTATTAGAAAGAAAAGATGAAGATGAATTTAACAGCATCTGAAATTCAAAAATTACTAACTGGTTTATTTTGTGTCTATAAACCAAAAGATGCATCAGTGATGGCATTAAAAAGACTTATTTCTAAAAGAATTGTAGAAGATGGTAATGAATATCATAACATAAATGTACCATTAATACAACGCCCAATTGTAACATATCATCCAAAAACAGGTGCTCCACTAGTAACAGGATTAAAAAATCAACTTGATTATACAAAACATCCACTAGTTTGTGGATTTCCATTTCATGTTAAAGATATTAAATTAGATGAATTAAATTTTCTCGAGCCCGCCTCATCAGGTGTATGCTTATTTGGAATAAATTTATCAGAATCCGAAATAATGAATATAAAAGAAAAAAATTGGATTACTGAATATAAAATAGATGCGCAACTAGGAGTAGAATCTTATAAAAATTTAATTCGTGGAAAAACTATCAAAACAGCTCCATACTCTAATGTTAATCGTTCCAAAATAAATAAAGTAATATCACGTTTACTCCATTTTTATAAACGTTCCTCATTTGAACATCATAATATATGTTTAGAAAGTGAAGAAGCATTTGAAATAGCCAGAAAAGGTTTACCAAAACCTTCTATACCATTTGCTCCTATTATTTATAATTTAGAATTATGTGGTTATAGTTCTCCATATTTTTCAATAAAAATACAAGGTGTTAATTTAACAGATAATTTTTTGAGAGATTTTATATTACATTTTGGAAATGAGTTATTAACTCTTGCTTCTCCAAAAAATTTACGATGCCTTAGAGTTGGCCCTTATACAATTAATGAAACATTATTAGAAAAAGATATAAATCTTAAAAGTATATTGAAAAATATATTGGTATGTAATGATATTTATGAAAAATTTAAAAATTCTGATACTGTTGTTAGAGAATTAACAGATAAAGAATTAAAAAATGATGATACAAAAGCAAAATACTTGGTACAAGAATGTGCTCCAAATAATGAAAATGATGTTAAGGAAATGATAGATGATTTAAGAATTCCATGGGGTAGATATTATAACACAGTTTAAAAAATTAATTAACACTAATGATCTATTTTAGTTTTTTATATAATATTTTGTTGTTTTTATGTTGTATCTAAAAAATGATTTTTAAAAATTAATATAAATACTTGAAAGAAATCTAATAAATTTTTGAATAAATCATAACTAAATTTTTTTAAACATATTTTTAAAGATTTTTATTTTAAATTATTGATTACTTGCTAATTTTTAAATTACTATCATGTTGATAATAGTATTTTTAAATACATTTGATCGTCTCTCTATGTTGTTATATAAATGTTTGTATACATTCTCTGATGCATATTCAAACTTGATTACACTAAAACTTCTAATTTTGCTATTTTAATTTTTTTTAACATAAAAAATTAATAATTAATTATTCTAATATAAATATATATTAATTAATATAATGGATCCATTAGTTTTAAAAACTAATGAAAAATGTCTCATATGTTCAGCCCCATCAAATGCAATACATTTTCAAATAAATTGTTGTAGAGTTAGTTTTAAATAAATATTTTACAATAATTTTTTTTTGCTTTTAAAGGCATGTGCAAGTTTTTTTAGAAGAAGTGTTTACAGTAACAAAACATATTGTTGTAGGAGAAATACTAAAAATTGTTTAATTAATTTTTCACATAGGCAGATGTGTAAATATTGTAGATTCCAAAAATGTATAAATGCAGGAATGCAGTTAAAAAATAAAAAAAATCAAATTATTGTCAAGTATGAAGAAATAAATGATGATCAATATAAAGAAACTGAAACTTATAGTAATGATATACATGATAATTATTTTATGGTGAATAGCGGATCTCCTTTTGTAAAAAATATGGAAACTATGATATTAAAAAATACTCAAATATCTTTAGAAAACCAAATTATTGAATGTGACAATTTTAAGACAGAAGATTTTATAAACTTACCACTTCAATCACTAGTCCTAATAGTAAAACAGTTCTTATCAACAATTAATAGTGATTTAACAATAGAGAAAGTAACGATTACAAATAGTATTACATTAAGAAAATTTATATTTTTTACAGAAAATTGCATTAATAATTTACTTGAAAAATTAAAAAATTCTCCTGATTTTAGTGGAGTTTCTTCTAAAGATAAATATGAAATGTTTGTAAAAAAAATTCCAATAGTTTTAACATTAGAACGAATATACACTTCACTAAAACTTTTTTCTAAATATGAAAATCAAAATTTAATATTATTTTCAAATTCAGAGGCATATGATGATAATTTTGCATACCTTTGTGATAATGAACTTAATAAAAATGATAGAGAACAACTTTTCAAATTATTTATTCCATGTAATGAACATTTATTTAAATATTTGTATCTACCAATGAAGAATCTTTCATTGGATGATGTTGAATTTTCATATTTAATAGGAAGTATTTTATGGAAAATTAATATTGATATTGATGTTTCTCAAACAACAATAGATATTTCAAAAAAAATTTTAAAAAGTTTTAATGAAGAACTACATGGATATTATGTATTTCGAAAGAAAATAAGTAATTATGCCCATCGTTTATCACAAATATTAAATATATTGTCTGATTCTGAGAAACATATTTCAATGAAAAAAGAAATATTTCTTGTGGCTAAGATATTTAATGTTTTTGATCCTTATAGATTTGTTGAAGAACAACTAAAAAACTCAAATTTTATTAAATTTTTTTGAAGGCAATCATTGGATAATTAAACTAAACATCATATGTATAAAATATCATATCATTTTAAAAAATGATATGATCAAATATATTTTTGTATTCAGATTTTAAATTTATAGTTTTATTATATTCATTTAGCATACTTTTAAATATATTTTTATTTTTTTCAATTTGTTTTAAAATGAGTAAATATATGAATGATAAAGTGTATGATAAGAATAATTTAATGAGTTACAATTTATCATAAAAAATTTTTATATAACAAAGTTAAACTTTTTTTATTGTTATTTCTAAATTAAAAAAATTCTGAAATTATCATATATGAATAATCTTTTTAAAGTTGATTCATGAATAAAGTCTTAACATGTATTTTTAATCAAAATTATAATATCATTAAAGTTAAAAAAGTTATTTAATATTCTTTATGTCAACTTAAATTTTTTTTTCTATTGAAGTATTAAATATTTGTTAAATTTTATTTTAACGTATTATTGGTTTTATTCTTTCTTTTTTTAAATTCTATAGTTAATTTTTGTTTTGTGAAATTTTAACATTCTATTCTAAAAGGTCTTTCTACAATTCCCTGGTATTTTGTTTCAGTTAATGTTATTTTAAAAGTGTGACTAATCTTTTTTTAACACATACCTCTATAATCTTTTCTTTTTACAGTGAAGTTATGGAAAATTACTATATACTTTCAAAAATAATATTTTCTTTCATTATATTTATTATAGTTTGATAGTTAAAAGTATCATATAAAAATTTTTTCTTCCTGTTTGACAAAAATTATTTCCTTTCAAAAATTAAAAAAAAAAATTATAGTTTAAAATTAACACAACAAAAAAACCAAAGTACATTTACTAAATTTTATTCAAAAAAAAAAGTGGTCCTACGAAAACTGAATAGCACCAAATTAACTAATATTGGAAAGTAATTTCTTTCTAGAAGGGGTTTCAAAAATCGAATTATTCAAATTTACAGAATTTGAAGCTGTGGTCGTTATAACAGAGTCATTAAAAACTCCCGAATCATTAGCACCATTAAAATTTCTGGAGGACAAACTGCTGAGTGGTGAACCACGTAACTTCATTGACAAACTTGCAGTATTAGAACTAAAACGTTTTCGAATTGATGAAAATCTTTCAACAATCGAATTTCTAGCACTATTCTTTATTGAAGATGGAGTTGAAAAATTGGAAGCATTCGAGATATCAGAATCCATACTTGCATGTCGCGACTTCAGGCTTGTCCTCATTCTCTCCTCCTCAGCAACAATCTTCTGTAAACAATCATTTGTATGTTTGTGGTATCCAGAGGCAATAGTATAAAAATTCTTTGCATCAACAAGTTTCTTACAAAAATTGATTGAAGAAACTTTTTCACAACCATCCATATCTTTAATAAAACTAATTTTTACATCTCTCCCCTTTTTAGTAATACTTTTAACACTACTCCATCCTTTGAAAATTTGATTCTCTTCACCACCATTAATAACATAAATACCAAGGGGATTAATAATAATTTTCCTTGTAGTGTCATATTTGTTTTTCATTTCATTAAAAACAAAACTCCCGTAGTCATTAGTATCCTTAACTTTTTTTAAAAATTCCAAAACATAAGTATCTTTATTAATGTTACTAAAAAGGCGAACAGGAGAATTCTCATAATATCTAGACAATTTTTCAAAAGAAGTCTCAATACGAATACTCTCTCTCAAAACGTCATCAAATGAAATTCCCTTCTTTATCATTAGTAAATCTCCATATTCTTTAGCTACTTTTACAAACTGTTGTGTATTGTTGCAACTTATTGGGGTTGGATCAAAAGCTTTAACTGCAAGAAAGACAATTTCTATGGTGTCAGATTTTGAATATTCATCAAAACTCCAAACACCACTTTTCATTTTTTCTTTAATATCCAAAAATATTAATCTCCTACTAAAACAATCAGCCACTTTTGATGGGTTGATAGGAAAAAACTTTACCCGAAGTAAAACACAAAGACCATGAGCATTCTTTGGAATCATCTGATAAACTTTCTTTTTCTCATTTATCCATTCCCAATTTTTATAATCATAAATTTCTACATCTTTTGAACTGTTCTCTTCCAATTTCCTACTCCTACTTTTTACCATCAAACCAAAAAATTCTGTATCAATGATATTCAAGTATTCTAAGACACGTCGACAAACCTTTCCACCTGTTGCTTTCTTTGAAATTCTCATAGATTTTGTAGATCCATCAAGAAAGGATACATTAAGAAAGGTTTCATCTTTCTCAGAGTCATCATCATTAAAATAAGGAGTAAATATTTGAAGGCCATCAAAAAGAAAAGACATCGAGATGATAAAGGTTTATCCAATTTGAAATATCTGAAATTATAATACTTATTAATCATATAAATCTACAAAAATATCCGTACAATAAGTAAAATTTATTTTTTTTTTCTTTTTTTTTTATTTAAGATTATTAAAAAAAACCTTTATTAAAAATGTATTATTGATGTAAATTATAAGTAGTCACAACGTTAAGTTCTCTGCTCAATTATAAAATAAATAGAAAAAAACGCAGTATAAAAATAACTGAACAAAATATTATACAGAAATAAGAAGAATTATGTATTTTAACTCGATATAAATAAAGAAACAATTGCTTGATATAAGATGATTGCTATAAAACTCTAGAGTCATTTAAATTCATATTAAAAAAGAAATATCATTGTAAGCAATTCTTTGGAAAGTGTTAAATATATCATTCATTTAACAAAGACATTTTTTTTTTTATATAATTTATTGTCTTATGGATAGTTATAATACCTAATTATTCAATTGACAAGGTTGTGTTGTACATATAATTTTTTTTTTTGTGCTGTAATTACTATTTAAAATTATAAATGTGATAATATCAACTAGACAAACTATATATATATATTATAAAAATGACCTTTTCAGGTGTATTAACATATATTAAATGATATATATACGTAATTTTTAACTGTATCTTAGGGGAAAAAAAATAATTTAAGCAATATTGTATATAAATTTAGTTGTAAAATTCTAAGAACTCTTACGACGCACCAGTTTGAATAAAGTCATACATACCACATATTATTTATTATTTTTTAAAAATTTTTTTATCAAAATCGGATAAAATTTTTTTTCTTAATTTCCATATTTGATTTTTTTTTATTTATAATATATTTTTTTTTAGAAAAAAGTTATGGCTTTCATACTATCTCGTCTTATACGTTTTGTTTTACTTATTTTTGTTGTTTATCAAATTGTTCAATATGTTTTACATAATAAAACTTATTCTTTCCCTGCTTCAAAATTCAAAAAAGTTGCCTTAGAAGCTTCAAAAATGAAGAATGGACTTTCAGCTACTAATAATTTTATATCAAATATGAAGGCACTTAATCCACAGAATTCAGTAAGAGATGCTTATTGGATTCCATTTTCAGCAGGTGGCTTGAATCTCAATGCTCAATTTACATCTACATTGTTAACTGAGTTTAGTGTAGTATTTCATGCACCATTAAAAACTTCTGGTCGTTCTGGTATTCATTGGTCTAACACGTCATGTTCTGTACTTAGTGGAACAGTTTATAGAAGTAAAGATATTCTTAATGGAGGTTTTAAAGAAATTTTCAAAAAAGGTGAAGAATTTAGACATGGTCAATTTGAAGGAGCAATTTATGAATTTTTAGAAGATACTTTTATTGCTTGTTATGGAAGAGGAGTTATTCCATTATCTGGTATTTATCCAACTATTGGAGGATTACTAAACTCTGACCCAGTTTCAGTTGGTAAACTGTTTATTATTTATGTTAGAGGAATCACTGATAGTTATCTATTTTATCTTCAATCAATCTTTAATCAAATCAAAAACAGCATTACAAAAACAGAATTATAAAAAAATACTTAATAAATTTTAATATTAATTTCACACATAATATTATATATTTTACTATAAAGTTGATTTTTTTTTATCATTTAAATAAGTATAAAAAAGAATATCTAGACAAAAATCATAACTAATTTTTTGTATTACACATTATTATTGAGACATATTTAATGCCTTTACAAGTTCATCTGTAATTGTATTAATTGAGGACTCAAAACATTTTTTTTCATTTACAATAGACCCGTTTTTCTTATCTGGAATGTGAAGACTTTGTAAGCCACAAACAAGCATGTTCTCCCTGAAATCAAGAAAATTTTCGTAGTTGTTAGAACTTTCAGGATTTTTCACAATTTTACAATTCCTCCATACTTTGTGATTTGTATTTTCAAGTGATAGATTGTTAAAATGATTAATACTAGATGTTATAGAGGTATCTACAATTTCATTCCCGTGTTCATCCAACTCAACAATTTTTGGAGTTGCAGAAAACGTCATTTCATTAGGAAATGTTTCAAAACTTTGAACATCTCTTTCAAATTTTCTTATCTCTTCATCACACTCCTCTTCTATATCATATAGTGGATGGGAGTCATTATATTTATCTTTTCTATACTGAACAAATTCAAAAATATCTTCAATATAATTTCGACGCAAGGTAAAACAAATATTTCTCCCTCTATTGGTAGTTTTTCGTATAGAACTAAGTGAAGGTCTCTTTAACCAACATGGACTTCTGGTTTCACGAATATTTCTAATAAAAATAGCCTCTTTATGATAGTAATTTTTATGCATTTTAGGATGTCTTAATGATCCTTTATGATACAATGAAACATCTTTTATTTTTAACATTTTTTCTGAAGCTATATTCATTGTAGAAAACTCCTAAAAATTTAAAATATTAAAATAATATTAAAAAAAAGCATACAGATGTAGTGGCTACATTTTCTTCCTCAACATCTACTGTTTCAGGTATTCTGAAAGTTCTTGGTAATTCCTCAGTAACAATGTTTGACATCATGTTCATCTTATCCATTCTTTGACATCGAAATCGTCTGCAATTATTAATATGGCACCAACGGCATGTCACTCTCATATTTTAAACTGAAAAATAAAAGTTTAAACGACTTCAAAAATATATATGTATATAAATATATATTAACAAAGAAAAAAAAATTAATAATTAAATAATTAAATTAAAAAAGTAATTCAAATAATTATTTGAAAATATATAAAACTACTTTTTTAGGTATTATTTATAAACTATTTAAAGTAAATTTTCATGTATAAAAAGTACAATCATTAATAATAACATATGAATTTTTAATAAAATTTATTAAAAAGTTATTTTTAAATATAAGATAATTAATTTTTGCAATTAATATTGTACAATGACATTTAATATTATATCTTTTTTATCAAATGCACGACAGTGATATTCTCAATACCAAAAATAAAATCGTGATAGGAATTAATAATTCTTAGTTGTTTTAAAACTTATAGAAAACCTTTTATTTTTATTATTTGGTTGACATGGATTTAAAAAATTTATCAAAATCGGAAATGTATAGACTGTCTCATAAAGATGTGGTAAAATATAATAATATAGTTAAAATATATTAATTCTTTTAACTTCAATCTAGGTATATCAAATAAGTAAGGCAGAGTATTATGCTGACATAAAAGATCCATATGCTCATAAACTTTCAATTATGCCTTCAGATGAATTATTTTCAAAATATAATCCTGGTAAATTTTATTTAATTTTTTTTTTAAATATTTTTTATATTTTTAAGGACCAAAAAATCCTGATGGAACACCAAATTTTGAATGCCATTGTGTGGGACATTTAGTAGCATCACCTTGTGGTTATGCATTTAGAGATCTTTTAACATGTCAAAATAAACAAAGTAAAACAGAGTTTGAGGAAGGTGCCTGTCAAAATCAATTTCTTAAGTTCATGAATTGTGTTATGAAAACAGAATGTTTTAAAAGTAATAATGAATAAATATCAGTACAAAATTTATGTTGTTGGTAATATATATTATATTTTAATAATATATATATTATTTTAATATATAGTAAGTATATTGATCCCATAGATTTTAAAAATCAATTTTTCTATTTCAACAAGCGTTATAATTATAAAATTTTTGTTTTAATGTTTTTAAAAATTTATATTTAAACTCTTTAAAATTATTTATACTCTAGTCTTTTCTTAATTTTATTTATTATAAAATGGGAAACATTACTTAATAATTTATTTCATTTATCAAAATCATTCTATCATGTAGTTGGGTGATAAAAGATTTGTTCAAATACTTATGACAAATTTTTCTTTTAAAATTGTTTCTTATACCATTGTTATTAATCATCAAAATATGGTTGGTACTTAACATAATTTGTCTAAAATTGAACCTATTAATATAATAGACATTTAATCTTTATGATAATTTTTTTTTAGATGCATAGAAATCAAATTTAATTATTAATATTACATACTGTGATAATAATATAATTATATTATTGTGGTAAGAATGAAAGCTATTTAAATTTATATTATCTATAGAAATAACACAATATATGTATACATTTTTTTTTTATTATTATAAGAAAATATAAACTTTATTAAGCTTAAATTTTGTTTCTTCACTATTTCTTAAATATTTTTAATTAAATATTATCAATATTTCTTTTTTATAAAATTTAATCAAAATTAATTTAAAAATATTATTTTTTTTATATATATAAACTATTATATTTTTATTTTTAGTATAATTTAAATAATATTATTAATATTTTAATAAGTAATTATAAAATTTATAATTTTATTTAATTAAGTAATAATTTTTATTTTTTATTAAATAACTCATTTAAAGGATAATAGTTAAAAAAAACAATTTTTGGTATCTTATGTATTGTTACTTCGCGCATTTTATTGACACAATAGTGTATTACAGTGTCTCTGACCACAATTTGTCTACCTTGATATATAAATTTTGTATAGTTATATTGTAAATTATAATAAACACTTATGATTCATTATATATTTTATAACTAAATATAATATACTAAATTATTATTATAAATAACTAAATATATTTTTAAATAATAAATATAAATTTATTTAATTTAATTATTGTTTTTTTTTATAGAATATTTAAGAAAATTTAATATTTCATATACATACATATATATATATTATAAATTATGAATTGTTTTTCAATTTGCAAATTTTGTTCTTCAAATAGTAATAAATTAAATGTGGAATCACCACAAAAAAAAGAGTATTATAAAGAGTAAGTTTTGTTTAATGAAATAGTTAACTTATATTTTAGAAATTTAGATCAGACAGATAATGATTCAACATATGGTGTAATAGATACACAAGATTCACTTACCATTGAAAATACTGAAAAAAATAGAAAATCAATTATTATAAATTCACCACAACCTTCTAAAATAATAAATGTTTCCTTTCGCCATAAAGCAAAAAAAGTACTATTTGGTGGTGATAGATTATCACAACCAGCTATTATTAAAGAACCTACTAAGGATAGTAATAAATTATTAAATAGAAAAAGTTTACCATTATTTAATAGTAAAAATAAAAGAGAATTGCCGAAATTACCTGTACCATCAATTAATGAAAATACTTCATCTGTAAATAATGAAAATAAAAATTTATTTATTTCATCAAAAAAGATATCTTTTGATGAGAAGGCGAACGAAGTTTATGAATCAATTTATCCAGAGACAGACTCTATTGTTGATCCATTTTATACAAAAATAATAAATGATAATAAAAATACTCAAAAATATGATTATCCTATTTTTAACAATAAATCTAAAAAAAATAATGTTAATGAAAAAAATCAAATTAATGATGATCCAATATATACATCAGCATCACAAATATATGGTGGTAGTGAGGATGCTTATTCTAGTATACTTTCTAATGTTGGTGGTGATAAAGAAAATGGATATGCTAAAATGACAGAAAGAAAAAGTAGTAATGATTCAGATAATAATATTCCAATGGTTGATGAAGATTTACCTTCATCATCAACAGTACAAAATTCAGTTTCTGTAAATATTGATGCTTTGTATGCTAAAATAAAAAGACCATCAAATAAAGAAGGCAATAAAAATAAAGAGGTAAATAATAAAGAAACAAATTTTAATGATTCTATTCCAACTTCAATAACTAATGATAATAAAATTTTACAAAAAGTTGATAATCCAACATTTGACACTTTATATCAACAATTAGATGAAAGTGGTAGTGGTAGTATTATTTCAAGTAACAGTCAAAATCCATCATATAGATATATCACAGTACGGGAGACTGTTGATGTAGTTCGAGAACGGATACGTCGTCATGAAGAGGAATTATCAAGAGAAAGGAATAATAATGTAGGTAACCATGGTAGAGAACATTATTATTCTACAATAAATGAATATGAAAGTGTTGGAGATGGTAATATTTCTGATAATATATATGATATAACAAATTCCTCATCAACAACAACAAATTGTTAGTGGTATTTGTAAATTTGTATGATCAGTTAATGTATAACATAATTAAATTATTAATGATTATTTAACAAAATGTGTAGGCAAAGTGTGTTTTTACGTTTATTATTTTTTTTTAATAATACACATGTTCTTGTTATGTATAAAATTGCACAGATATAATAAGTTTGCAAGTATCAACAATTAAATAGAAAAATTTGATAAATTTAATATTTCAGATATAAATTCCAAAAAGACCAACATTATTAATGATAAATCATCAACATCTAATACAATAAATAGGGTAAGAATTATAAAACCAAGAATTATACCTTCAACAACATATCCTAATATGAATAAAATTTTATATAATAATAATTATAATAATCAATCAAATATAAAAACAAAAAGTTGTAGTATGGCAGAGATTAATAATATACACAAAAAAAGGTCAAATGTCCATACCATAAATATAAAATTAACAGGTGAAAAATTTAAAGAAACTGATAAAAATGTGGAACCAGATATAAATTTAAAGAAAACATTTTTATCATCTTTTGATATTTCTTGGAGTAGTCCATTAGACAATGCAATAACATTTATATCTGAAATGCTTGGAGAAGAAACTCCTGTTGAGAATGTTTTTGATGATACATTTAATATCAGTTATAATATTATTTCTGCTAGTATTGATAAAATTAAAGATTTAAGTGATTCAATGATAATGTCGAGGACCAATTTTATAGATAATGGTTGCCAGACAGAACGTATCACAAAAATACCAAAAGTAACAGAAAGAAAAAAAAGTATAGATATTGGAACACAAACATCAAATATACAAAAAATATTTGAAGATAATAAAAAAAAATTACAAAGAATAAATAAAATTTCTTCTAAAGATTATGTTTCAACAATTGATCTTAGTAATGAAAGAAGTTGGCCATTAAAAAAAGAATAAAAATTTGCATTATCATTAATTTTTTTTTAATTTTATTAATATATTAAATAAAATGAAAAATATACTTAAAAAATATGAAAGCATTTAGAAAAAACTTCCAAATCCACCAATATCGAGATCACCTAGGTCAATAGCGGAAGCATTATTAAGTGAAGTTTCACTTTCACTTTTACGCTCTTCAAATGTTGAAGTTTCTTTAAAAGAATTTTCAGAGGTAAAGATTGATTCATTTGTCGTTGGAACATTATTTATAGTTTTTGGTTTAGGTCTTCCCATTACTGTATGAGTATTTACTGTTTTTACAATATTAGCAGTACTCATCATAATAACTCCAATAGGACTTTCAGGTCTTGTTGTATCTATTTTTACATTACCTTTAAATGTTCTTGATTCATTAGCCTTCTTTAAAGCCTGAGCACTATATAATATAGTATGATTCTCTTTTAATAGTTGACAATCAACCTCTAAATGAAGATCCATATCTGTTGGTTGCATTATTTTTCTAAATTCTTTAATTGGAATATCATCAAAAGGAGTTACGGCTTCAATAAAATCTTTTACTACTTCTGTAATTATTAAATTAACAGAAGATTGTGTGACACGCTCTCTAATTAAAGTATTTGCTGAAACACGTAAATTAGAATCACCATTTCCAACGACCACTAATCCTGTTTCACATGTCATTGTCTGCCTTGTAATATTAAAATATTTAATATCAAACATAGTTGAATTTTCACCAACAATAAACAATTGTGGACAATAAGATAATGTTATTTCATGATCAACATCTCCAATAATACCATCAGCAGTTTTGTTGCAATATGCCAAGTTTATTGACGCTGATACTCCTCCAATTTCAGACAAAACCTAAAATTTGAATATATAAAACAACAATATGAATATAAATGAGCATAAAATTTTGTCATTAGTTTTTTTTATTTAAATTTAATTTCTTTGTAATATTTTTAAATTATTTTTTATGTAGAAAAAATGAGCGTTTCAGCAACTTTTGTACCTTATGAAGGTGAAATATTAGAAAGTAGTCAATATGTTTTTGAAAATCTTCCACCAGTTGAATCAGTCTATGCTGATGTTTTATTGTCAGGAGAAAGTAGTTCACACAATAATGTACAAAAAGAAATTTTAAATTCATCATTTAAAAGTATTGAAAAAAATATTATAATTTCTACTAATGTTAAAAATGAAAAGATAAAAGTTTATAAAGCTTATACTATAAATTTAGTAAGTTCAAATATATATTTATTAAATTTAAATTTTTAGAATTCTTACAAAAATATAAAACCAGAAAAAATCTACTTTTTATCTTCACCATGGAAAGGATGGAGTGGAGTAGCAAAAATAGTTCCAAAAAGTAAATCTTATACTGTTACATTTTTAACGCTAAAAAATAAGACAGAAGAAAAAAAAATTTCAATAGATGATAGATTAAATTTTGTTTCATGTCAACCACGTCAAGTGGCATATTTCTACTAAAATAATTTTTATAAGATAATAAATTTTTTTTAGTCTACTCATAATTTTTCTTTTCAATATTAATATTTAAAAAAGTTTTATAAAACTTACACGGTGTATTATTGCATTAGTTACTCCCCAGCCAACTGTTATTATGTGATCATTTGGTCTTGATGCTAATAAAGATTGAAGTTGAATTTTTACTTTATCAATACAATGTTCCATTAACTCAGCAACAGATACAGGTTCAGGTGTTTTGAAACAGAGATTTACAAATTCTGTGTGACTTCCAATAGAAGGAATAAAATTTTCCATAAGTTCTTTGTGCATAACATTAACAGGACAGTAGTCATATGTACTTATATTTGGTAAAACAATGAAACAAGTTACATTTGAAATACTTGTAGGTAAGGCATCTTTAGCTTCTTTATACCAAGGATCAACAGCTTTAACATTAATGAAATCTTTTATACATTTTTTAATTTCTTCACTTTTCTGATTATCATTGTGATTAAAATTAATATCATTATTTTCTTTAAGAATATCAGAAACTTTATATCCAAATGATTTAGCAAACCTAAGAATATTTAAATAAGCAGCTAATAAATTGTCTGGTAAATATTGCATAAACCAAAGATGTGCCTTATGAGCCAATTCTCTTGATTTTCTACTATATGGTGACATGTAATAAAGTAATAAATCAGCGTTTCTACGTGAAAAAACATGAAAAACAGATGCTGAATTATCAACATTTAGGTATGTTGTTTCACTATAAAATTGTTGTTTAATAATTTGAAGTCCCTTTTCAATCATATATTTAAGATCATATTTATCAATGCCAGCTATTATAGATTCTAACATAATGTTTTCAGGTGAAACATTTGCTTCAATTTGTCGTATATCATCAACAACTTGTTTGCCAGGGAGTTCTTTTACAAATGCGTCATACGTCGTTTTGTGATATATTGGATTTTCTAAATCGTCATCTACACAAATATCAAGATCATTATCTTCATCATTATTTGAAGTTGTACAATCGTCTAACAAAATACCTACATTATAATTTCCTGGCCAATTTCTATCATTTAATTCAATAGCTCTAAATTTACTTTTAAAGGGAAGCCTTTCTTCTCGTAATTTTAATCTAACATCAACTTTCATAGATTCCCTCAATTCTTTGTTATTTATTGATTGTAATTTATACCTATTAACAACAAACTTTATTCTCCGTTTTTTTTTATCACCATCAATATTTATAACAAAACCATCTTCTGTTGGAGTTGATGTACTTTTGACAATTTCAGGAATAGTTGTATTTACTTCTTCAATCTCTTCATCATCTTCACCCTCCTCCTGACTTGTTGTTTCATTTTCATCATCATGTAGTGGGAAAAATGTAGAAATGCCACGACCAAAAAATTTTCTTGAAACTGTTGGTTGCTCATACAATTTTTGCTTTGTATCTTTTTTAGATTTTCTATCCTCTTCCTCATAATTTGGATCATATGTTAGATCTGGATTTTTGTCATCAACAAATAAACATTGGTCATACCGATTTCTTAAATAATTATTACGATTCTTAACTACACGACCACTATTAGTTACAAATAATTCATCCATTGTGTAATCAGGATCTGGTGTATTATCATGACTTATATCTACAGAATTTGGCATAAAAATATTAAACCCGGGGAAATATGTATTTTGAGCTTGTAAGGATAATAGTTTCTGTTCCTGTCGTTTTTTCTGAAGTTCTTGTTTTCGTTTCTCAGCACGCTCTTTTTTCTCTTGTTCCTTTCGTAATGCTTCCAATCTTTTTTCATTTTCTCTCTGAATTTTCATTTGCTTAACACTATTTAATCTATCTAACATAGAAAACCCGTTGCCAAAATTAAGATTGCCAACTTTAGATGATAATGATATTATATTGTAATCTGCACTTTCTACCATGCTTAACTCCCTCTCATCATCTTCATCATTTTTACTTTTTAATTTAGTTGTTTTTCTTTTAACAGAATTAACTTTAACATCTTCTTCTCCACTTAAATCTGTACTTTTACATTTAAAAACATCAACTTTTAATTGTTTTTCTACATTATTAATTGCTACTTGTGTTTTATCCTCATTTACAGATTGATCATTTTTAATGGCAGTTAAATTTTTTGGTTTACAAATGCTTTTTTTTCTTGATGAAGATTCAATAATTTCTTCATCAGCAAATTTCTTAGGTTTTTTCATTCGTTTACCTCGTCCGGTTTCAGATGTTATGGAATTATCTTCTAGGTTATCTGTTTTAATTGTTTCCTCAGAAACTTGAGGTTCTAAAAGTACTATTTTGTTATCTTCTGTTAATTTTTGATTGTTATCTGATGAAACAGTTGGTTCCTCTGATATAACTGTAGTATTGCCTAAGGATTTTTTCCTTGCTCTTTTTACTGAACTTTCACTTATCCGCCTTTTCTTTGGTAATGGCGTACCTTCATCATTTATAGAAATAGAATCTCTACAAAATGAAGATGAATTAAAAGATGGTAAAGATAAGTCAGAAGTTAAAATAGTGGCTGTGGCACGACGGGTTCTACTACTTCTTCTTATATTTGGATTGTCATCAGGAGGTTCTTCCGTGGTAGCTTCGGTATTTACTATTGTTGTTACATTATTACTTGATATGTCAACTTTCGTTGCTTTTTTTTTTACCATTGTAATCTAAAAACTATATATATATAATAATATTACTTAAAGTACTATTAACAAATAATTATGGAAAATAAACCAAAAAGATAAAAATAATTAAACTATAATCCTATATATTATTAAATAGATTGTTAAAACTAAATATTATTTTAAATCTTTCCAATGTTCATTTTCTAAAATAAATTTCTTAAATTTAGAAGATCTTTTTTCTAAATCTTCTACACTTGGCAATCTTTGATCTGGTAAAACATTATCCTTAAATAAAGGTGTACCATGTTCTGCTATAAGATATTTATGAATCAACGAATAAAATAGACCTAAGTTCACTCCATCTACAGCTCCTTGAAATCTTTTCCAATACCATCCAATAAGTCCAAAGGCAAAAGCAGATCTATCTTGTACTAAACCATGTGAGTCACATCTCACTTTATAACAAAATTCTTTTGCTTCTTTTTCAGTTATTTGTGTAATGTTTTGGTAAGCTAATGTCATAATTGGTCCCATAAATAAACCACCAAGTAGAAATCTTCCCTGTAATTTTCGGCATTTGTTTCTGATTACTTTACCCGTATTAGATGTCATTGTACCGGGAGAAACTTTGTTCCATAAATAAAACCTATATATTGGATGAGCAATTAAGCCACCAATAACAGAACCAATTTCAGCACATTTAAACGTTCCATAAATATGCATCTCTGTATAAGGAGCTTTTATAAGCGCTAAATTTTCTGGAGTTGACAAGTCAAATATAAATTGCGAGAAATTATAAAACCATTCATCTAAGCCTAACATAATTCTATCAAATTACATAAAAAAAAATTAGTTTGAGATATGAATCGTGTTAACGAATTAACAAAAAAAAAATTTAGAAATAAAAAAATATAATAACAAAAATATAACAAAAAAAAACAAAGATAATTAACAAAATAAATTCTATTTTGGTCCTCTTGCTGCTCTTCTAACTCTAGCTTGTTCTTGTTTTGACATTCGACGACAAATATTCTTCTTTGTCTGTTTTGATTTTCTCATTTTCTTTTCTTCAATTTCCTTTAATTCTTTATTACGTTTTTCTAATCTCAACTGATTCTTTTGTTTTTCTTTTTCAAGTCTATTTTTATAAGTATCTTTGACAGATTGCATGAAATTATCAATTTTCTCTTCTTCATGTGACAATTCAATAGCAGTATGTTTTTTGACAATAGGTTCACGTGTATCTTTTTTAACATCAGCCATCTTAGGTTTAAGTTTATATGGTAACGATTTTTGAAGATCTTTTGATATAACCAATTCTTTCTTAACAAACTCTGGTCTTTGGACGTTTTTATAGTTTGTATTAGGATCATGTTCAAGGGTAATTCCTTTTTCAAATCGAAGTCTACCAGTTGTTTTCATTCCAACCCATTTATTATCACTACTTAATAATTTATCTGTAATAGGAATAAAGAATTTAGGTATTTCTACAGAAATCCATGATCGGAGAAAAACAATATCACTTTTGTTTATCATATCTTCAAATGTAGCACGGAAGGCACCTTCAGGAGTTGACAAAGCTTTCTTTATTTGTCCACGAATACCTGAAACTGTTTTTATTGATGCTCCTTCAAATTTAGCAACTTCTAACTTGCTACTAAACATCCCTTTAATAAAAGCAGTTTTTTTAAAAATTTCATATGGATAACCAACAATCTTCAATTTCTTAACAACGTCAGGTGTTTTATTGTTAGTTAAAACAACTCCTGTTGCAGCAATCCTAAAAGATTTTTTTTCCTCATCTAAACTTTGAACTGCAAGGAAACCAGTATTCTGTGGAACAACAGGAGCCCAAAAATGTGCATGACAAAACATATACTGTGGAGTATATTTTAAAAATCGATGCCTCATATTGTGATCTTGTATTGTATATACAGATACAGTCTGAAATCTTCTCCAACCACATGATATAATCAGAGGATCACGAGACTTAAGAATACGATCGTACCACCTATGTTTTTTAATTCTACATTCAATATATGCTAAGTTCTGTTCACCTGGTAACAAACCACCAATAATATATGGGCGTGTGGCATTGAAATTCTCTACGAATTCACAAGGAAGAGACTCAAATTCCATGCGAACATATTTTCCAGCACGCCATCCTTCAAGTTTTTCTCGTGTTGCTTCATCCATTCCATCAAATATTGTTTTATTCAGCTTAGCTTGAACATCAAGCTCTTCTTTTAATGCGTTGTAAGCTTCATTATTTTCATCATACTCTGCATTAAATTGTTCCTTTAATTTTTGACGTTTTTTATTAATTTTCTCTTTATGAAGAGCCTTCTTATCATTGATAAAATTAGGGCCATTCGATTTCTCTTCACCATTTACACTCTCATCTCCATCTCCATCATCATCATCATCCTCATCAGAATCTTTACACAGTCCTGTCTCTTCATCAAATTCATCATCATTAAAAGCATCATCTTCATTATCCCATTTTCCAGTGACAAAACAATCTCTAATTAGTAATTTAGTAGCATCATCGTTCCAACTACGTGTTTTGTAAAAATCATTGATAGCCGTATTGGATGTAACAGGAGTTGTATAACAATAACCATCTTCTTGATTTTCAATAGAAATATTTATTTTTTCCTTTTCTTTTTTTAATATTTTAAACAAACCACCTGAAAAATTAATGTCGTTGTCATCCTCATCATTTGAATCTTCTTCTTCAATTTTCAAAGGATTATAAATAAGTTTATTCCAATTAATTTTATTTTCTTTTCCTTTTTTCCATAATGATTTTGCTTTTAAAGTCAATTTTTCCCAATCCTCATCCTTCTTTTCGTCAACTTTTTCATACCCCTCTATAAATTTAGATTTCTTTGCAACAGGTTCTAATTCTTCTCCTTCTTCTTCTGTTTCAATATCCTCTTCATCATCAACTATTTCTTCATCACTAAATTCTTCGTCATCAATATCCTCTTCTTCATCCTCAATTGAATTTTCTTCATCACTCATTTCATTTTCAGATTCACTATTTATTTGAATAGCATTGTCAGATTTTTCTAAAAGTTTCATTTGTGATTTGGTTACTTTCTTATCTATGGTTTCCTTCAATTCATCAAACTGAGAAATAAGACCATTTTTTTCATGATCATTATCTTTTTTCTCAATTAATGAATTCTCAACATAAATAGCATCTTTGTCATAAACTATACCACCAAGTCCACTAAATGGAGCATAAACTGTTCTCTCTTTGTCATTTAAAGTCCTTTTCATTTTCCTTTTATCTGGTAATGCACATGGATCAGAAAGAGTACAAATTTCTTTTATCTTAAAATCACCCACACCCGAAATGTGAACATCATTATTATTTTTCATATTAGAACCACGAATATAACCGTATAATGAAACATTTCTGTCACATTTAGGATTTTTTCTAACATCTTCAGGATTAGTTAAGTCTTCAAATCTATCAATTAAAATATAAGAGTGATTCTGCCTCCAAATAATAGGTCTAAATTTAACAACTGAAATAAATCTTGCAAGATTCTTTATTTCTGCGTTTAAATATTGATCTCTTTTAAGACCAGAAAGATAAAATAATTTAGCACCATCATAAATTTCTGTCCAAAATCTATGTTTCAAATTTTTCTTTGTCTTTCGCAATTCAGACGTTTTTTTAATTGAATCTAAATGTGTAAGAACACCCATTATCTTTGGCATGCCATGTGTTTGACAAATATTTATAAATTCAAAAATTTCAACTTCTATACCATAACTTGCATCAATCATCAATAACACAAGATCAGCAACTTTTGCAATATCTATCATAGAATTTACATCATTTTCAACTTCTATAAAAGTAACTCTTCTTGTTTTTCCTGTTACAATTGAAATAGGTCCTTTTAAATTATTCATAGTAATATGAAGGTAATGTTTTACTAATCCTTTCAAAAGTGTTGATTTACCAACTTTTGAAGGTCCAACAATAGCCACAATAATAGGAGGTGGTTCTAACGGTGTTGTATCAATAAGTGGAATGTGTTTTTTTCTTTCAGATATATTAGCGGATCTTCTAATTGCAGCACGAGCACGATTAGCACTTTTAAATGTAAATGCTTTTGCATTACTGCCAACATTTGTTCTTGGTTGTTTTTTTGCTGCCTTTGAAGCTTTTCCTCCGACCTTGTGACCTTAAATATACTAATAAAATAGAAAAATAAATAAACTAACTTCTATGTACTTTTTGCTTCTTTTGTGCTATTTCCTCCATCTTTAAAAATACAGTTAACCAAAATATTTAAAACTTCTAACTACACTATCCCAAAATAGTTATTAGATTGTTTAGTGCAAAAAACAATCGCTTTGAGAGTATTTAAAATAAAAATAATTTTAGAAATGTATCAATTAACATGTATAAAATACAAATAAAAATAATATAAAAATGAAATTTTTAGTGGGTAATTTTCTTTAACAATTTTAAAAAAAATAGGTTATTAAAATAACAATAAAAAAATTGTTTTTATTTATTGTAATATTACGCTTAATCATTTATTAAAATATTTTATTTTTTTTATAAATAAAAATTTTAAAAATTAAATATCATTATATTAACAATAGCTAAAATAAATTCGATTTAAAAAAATAAATTTTATATTTTAAAAGAGTATATAATTTTTATTAGTAATAATATTTTTTAATGTCACTGAAGAAAAATATATAAATGAGTCATACTCTAAAAAAAATATTTTTTTCTATAAAAAAAAATTTAAATTAGTTGTTAAAGAATCATTATTAAGCTTATAATTGAATGAAAAAATAATGTTGTGAATGATAAATTGAGTGGTGATTGAAATGATGAAACTATGAATGTCATCTGAAGAAAACGTTTACCAGTATTCATTGCAAATTTATATAAATATTTTACTAAACAAATGCTTTGCAATTTAAAAAATTTAATAATTTATTATTATTTAAACACTGTTTTTTATCTTACCAAATAATTCTGCATAGAAACAATATATTTTTTTTGAAAACTTAAAGTTTTTTTTTAAAATAAAAAAAAATTTAATTATTGTAAAAAAAAAGTTTATTTAATGAATTTTAATATTTTAAAAAAAAATGTTAGTTTTTAATTAAGTTTGTTATTATCGAAAAAAAATTTAATTTTCACTTGAAATAGAATCAAATATTTAAATATAATAAATTATCAATTTTGAAATTCTGCTTTAATATATTTTTTCATAAAAATTTCTATAATTATGAATAAAATTTTTCTACACAAATTTATTTTTAGATATTTGTGACAAGAAAAAAATGATATCTTTTAGAGTCACTGACGTACTGAATTAATAAAAAATAAAATAAAAAACTATTTGAAAATTTTTTAAAAAATTAAATAAATACATAGTGATTTGAATATTTGAAAGTTGATAAACAGTAAAAAAGGGTTGAAAAAAAATTTTTTTTGCATAAATAACCAAAAATTATCATATAAAAAAAATAAAATTAAGAAAAATGGTAGAAGATTTGTTAATAGAATTTTTATTAAAAAAAATTGTTTTTATTTTATCACAATTTTAGAGGTAGAATCAGAAATCTAGAAAATTTTCAGCCGATTTTTGAATCTCTGAAAATAAAAATGTTATAGCTATGAAACTTATTAATCTAGACTAACTTTTGAATAGAAATCGAATGAAACTGGTCCCATCTTCATAGAACAATTAGTTTCTGAGATGCTGAAAAGTCAAGAACAATGAATATTTTAGAAAAATTTCCGCCCTTGGTCATATCTTGCTTCAGAATGAAGATAAATGCAATCAGATTTCTAAAATCGTCTTCAAATGAGTTTTCATATGGGGTCTACCTTCAAAATATTTTTATACCTTTAACCACTTTCGAGATATAAAAAAATGGTGACAATGGATTACGCGCGAAAAAGTACCAAGCATAGTATTTCAAGAACGGTTGAAAATTTAAAAAAGTTTTCAACGTAGGGTATACCTTAAATTGTAAAAGAAGCACAGCGCATCTGATTTTATGGTTCTGTGACTTCATTAACTTGAGTTATCACACGATTTTTAAAACTTTTTTTAAAGCACATTTCTTATCATATCTTCATTTTTAGAAGTTTTATGAAAATGTAAATAGGCTTAATGAATTCTTCATAAAAAATTGATCTAGAAACAACTGTTTACTTGTAAAATATCTCATTGTATCATAGAAGTCGAAATTTACATAAAAATATTCCCCAATTTCGCTTTAAACTTTGAATGCTTATAACTCCTGAAGTTTCAATTTTATAATATTGTTGATTATATTCAAAATTCATCCCATTCCAAAAGCTATCGAATGACTATAGTAGCATATTCAAATTCAAAAAAAAGTTGTTTTTTTTTAATTACTTATTTTTCTTTATTTCTTCATTATTTTAGTATAAAAATTTTTTATTAAATCAACATTGTAATTTAAAAAAAAATACATAATTATATTATTCAAATATTCAAAAATAATTTCTAGAACTTCAGTGACTCTAAAATTGAGCCGAAAAAAAGATAAAAAAGCTTTGGTAACTTTATACGACTTTTTCATAAATTTGCAGATTCTTTTAAAATATATATGCACATTTAAAATATTTAGTTTACAGGCTAATTTGAAACTATTAAATATGAATATTGAAATTTTCACTTTGCAGGTCACTAGAAAAATATTTTTATATTTAATATTTTGTGTTTTCAAATTGATTCGAAACCTGGACATTAGAATATAAAATTTAAAGTCTGCTAGCTGCCAGAAAGAATTAAATGTGTGTATTTAAATTTTCATTTTGCAGGCTGTTAGAAATATATTTCCATATTTAAAAGTGGCAGTATCAAGAAAGCAAGATTTGGAGGAAACAGTAACATAGTAAAGAGAAAAAATAAAGAAAGGCGTATCATGATGTGGATTGGACAGTTCTGCTGCAGCAAAAAAAGTGATATTAACGTTGTGCTTGGTAAATGGATTGAAGGATTGTGTGTGTTAGCTAATAATAATACAGCAACATCAAAGTAAGAATGATTCAACGTTTTAAGGAAAATGGAGTGCGGTTTCTAGTTCTGAATTTATTCAAAAGTTAGGGTTGGATAATAGTATATTCAATATGGTTGTAAAAAAGAAATTTGCTACTGTTATGGCGGTATAAAATTTTATGAAATTCAAATGCAAAATTTTCTGTGGTCCAGATTTTTTTTTCGACCTAGGTTCTTCTATCTTCCATCATGTAATCCATCGTTTTATTACTTTTTGATTTTCTTCTTAATTTACATATTCTTGTCGTATGTCTTTTGACTTTTCTTTCCTAAATTTGAATTTAAATTTCATCTGCACTTGACTTGTTCTATATTCTGTAAAAACTTCAAGTGAAAGCGGCATCAGTAAAAATTCTTTTTTAATTCATTGTCTCCTATCCCATGAATTCAACATATAATTTCTATCCTTTCTTTTATTCTCCTCATTATTGTTTCTTTGGGTTGAATACAGCTATTATTCCTTAGGTTGTCAGTTTCTCCTTAGCTTTCCTCCTCCTGTAGTGATTATTGCTGGTGATCCTTCTCTGGTAATTCTTCCAAACTGCAATAGATTGTCAAATGACAATTATTTTAAAATAATTTATTAATAAAATGAAGCTATATTTATAATAAAATTAATATTCAAATATATGATAATTTGCATAATACATTAATTTATTTATATTTTTTTGTTTTCGATTGATTTTTAATATTGAAAATCAGCATATAAAATTTATATTTTGCTTGTTGGTAGAAATTACTTAATGTGCATATTTAAATTTGCATTTTGCGGGTTATATAAAATATATTTAAATATTTATGTTTTTGAGTTGTTTCGAACCCTGGACATCAGTATATAAAATGTAGAATTTACTGGTTAATAGAAAATATTATATGTATATATTTAAATTTTTACTTTGCGGGTACCAAGAAATATATTTTTATATTTAAAAATTTGTGTTTCCATGTTGTTTCGAAACTTAGGCATACAAATACAAAGTTTAAACTCGGCCGGTAGATAAAAAAAATTAAATGTAAATATTTAAATTTTCACTTTGCGGGTAGTAAAAAATATATTTTTATATTTAAAAATTAATGTTTCCAAGTTGATTCGAAACTTAGACATCTGCATATAAAATTTAAAATTTCTGGCTAATAAAAATATAAATGTGTATATTTAAATTTTCATTTTGCGGGTAGTATAAAATATATTTTTATATTTAAAATTTTATGTTTTCGAGTTGATTCGAAACTTGTACATCTGTATATAAAATTCAAAATTTACTTGCTTATAGAAAATATAAAGTATATATAAAAATTTTCATTTTGCGGGTAGTAAGAAATATAATTGTATATTTAAAAATTTATGTTTACGAGTTGATTTGAAACTTGGACATACAAGTATAAAATTTAAAGTTTTTCAGTAGATAGGAAATATTAAATTAGTATATTTAAATTTTCATTTAGTAGGCTGGTAATAAATATATTTCTATAATAAAAATTTTTTTTATAAATATGTATTCTTGTGGGTTGTTAACATATATATTTAAGTATATATAGAAATTTTAAGTTTGCAGATTAGTAGAAATAAAAGAAAATTGAAACTTTAATATACTTTTACATTGAATCTATTTAATTATTTGAAGAAGAATTTATCGTTGTGAATGAATTAACATATTAAAAAGTAGTTCCATTGGTAATTTAATTTCCTTTTAACAGTAAAAATAATATTTTAGTATTAAAGTAACAATAATTTTTATGATCCGCATAGCCAAAAATGTTTTTTTTTTAATTATTTAAGAACAATGTTTTAATCAAAAATAACCTTTGATAAATTTTTATTATTTTAAAATCTATTCTTTTTAATTAAACATTTTATTAAAAGTTTTTCTTAAAGTTTATTTATAAATAATTAAATTCTCAAACTTACTTTTACAACGAAAAATAATGTTGGATAAGTGTTTTGTATGTAATAAGTAGTATAAATTTGTTTTTCAATTGGTAAAAAAATCTCTGCTTAATTATTTAAAGTAAACAATTTTTACACTTTACTTGGTTTTCAATAAACTAAATTTTTTGGTAGAAATAGTTTACTTTTTTAGTATTATTTGGAATGATTTTACAATTTACAGTAATAAAATTTATAACTAATCTTAAAAATTTCTATATTGTTATTTTTCTATCCATTAAAGTTTATTTCTAAACTTCTCAAGTTTATAATTATTTTAATTTAATTTTATTTTAAAGTTAAAGATAATTGTTGCAATATATTAAAAAAAAATATTTAATAGTTATTTCAAGAAGTTTGACTGCAAAACGTAAATTAGAAATTACTCTTTACCTAAATTACAATTTTTGCATTATTTTCTAAGATTTTTTTAATCTAATTGTCAAATAATTTGTTTGATATAAACTTATAGTAAACAATTAGGTATAAGAAATGCTGGAAATTTATTTTAAAAAAAATTAATAATTAAAATATTTATGTTGTTTAATTTTAGTTAACTAAAATTTAGAGTTTTTATTAGTTTAATTTTTTTAACAGTACAAAGATTTAATTATTTACTATTTTTGTCACATGCAACATTTTATGTTTTTACTTTTATTGATTTCTCTGATTTTATCATTTTAATAAAAGAAATAAAATTAAAATATTTTAATAAGATATTTAACTTATATTTTGAAATTGATTACTATTGTTTAAAATTATATGATAACTTATGTTTATTTTAATTCTTGTTTATTGATAATTAAAATAATAATATATCAAAAAACAAAGTATTTTAAAAATGGTAAAAGTGATATTATATACAAAACCAAATTATAATAATTGCTGACAAAAATTTATAAGATTACATTGAAGACTTGAACTTTATTTGTTTATTTTTTTTATAATTTCCAAAAACTATCATGTATCAAGTTTTGCTTTTGTCTCTATTTCCTAAAAAAAAATTGAAATATTAATAACAATCTATAATTTAAATTTAACAATTTGTTAATGATAAATAAAATGAAATTCATATAATTCATTTTTAATATGATTATAAAGTTAAATTATATATTTATTATAAAAAGAATTTAACAAAAGTTTTAAATAACTACATACTTTTGTCTATCCTTTTACAAAATTTTGAAACTTTAATTTTTTTTGAATAAACTGATTTAATAATTATATCTCTGTATGAAATACTTGTTAATAAAAGTATAAACATATTATATTTATAACTTGTGTTATATTAATTCATAGTTTATAGAAATCATAAATTAATTTTTAAATGACAGATTATTCAAATTCATGTGTTACGAGTAAAAATGATTTTAGTGATGATGATGAGGTAAATTATATATAAAATAGAAATTCAATACATCTTTTTAGCATTATTCTGATATTCAATCTCCATCATCGCATTGCGACGACCTAGATTCGGAAGATGAAAAAACAAAACATGCCCGAGAACAACACAGAGCTTTAGAACGACGAAGACGTGATAACATTAAAGAAATGTATGCTGTTTTAAAAAATAATATACCTGTAAATGATTTAGATGCTCCAGCACGGACAACAATTTTAATAAGAACTTTTGAAACAATAAAGGAAACATCACAAGCAATACAAGAATATGATGATGATTGTCGTACTCTACAAGAAGAGAATGAACAACTGGAAGAAGAATTGGCAGCATTAGAGAAAGAATATTTAGAAATAACTAATGAAAGTGATGACGAAACTCAAAGTAATTCTAATAAAACTAATTAAAAACTATTTATGTATATATTTACTTCAAATAAACTTGAAATATGGTGTATAAAAACATTTGTATGAAGTAAACATTAACTTTAACAACAAAAAATAGGGTAATAATTCTTATAAAAGTCAACAATGTTTACAAGTTATGAATTAATATTAGCTTAATTTCAAAGTTATAAAACAAATAATTTTGGAAATTCAATTAATTGTCATATTTATCCATTTTTTTTTTACTGCATATCTTCTACAAGTTCTCTCTTCTTTAAGGCATTGTCAAAATATTCAGATATTTCTTCGGCAACAACTCCATCAACATAATTTTTCTTGGAATCTTCAAGACATTTCTGTGAAATTTCCTTACCTTTCATTCCATGGAAATCATCAACATTTAAATCAATATTACCAATCTCCTTGGCTTCATAATAACTTTCAAGCATCCATAACAAATGATCATTTCCATATGGTGGAATTAAATTTTCATCATTAAACCATACTTCATCAGGTGGAAGACTTCCTGAAAGATGCCCCTTTTGACTAAGATGATTTCTTAACTCTCCTAAATCTTTGCAATCAGCTGTACACATGAAGCATCTAGCATGATAAGAAGAGTTACGAATATAATTTACAAGTCTCATTCTTCCATATGTATCTAGCTTTTTATCATTAATATGCTTTAGTAAGTCAAAGTCATGTTCTTTTGTCATATGTAAACAAAGTGGTTCAAAACCTTCTTCAGTATGCTCACAAACAAGGCAAGCTAATTGAATATCCTCAACATCAATCTTATCTTCATTCCATTCTTTCCAAGTTACTTCCTCTTCTTCATCATCAGAATCAGCAAAAGTTGGAAGGTTATCTTCAAAATCTTGATTTACAATATCCAACCAACGTTTTCCAAGTTCCAAATAATTAATAATGTAAAACTTGTCATAGTAATTATTTTTAGGATTTACTTCACGATGATTTCTTTTCCTCATATGATCCATTAAGGCTAATCTATCTGGATATATCTTTTCGCAGAAAATACATTGATGGTTATCTATTTTAGCTTTTAAATGCTCAATATATTCTTGAACAAATACCAAATTTTCAGGACTTCCTAAATTAAGTCTATGAATCATATATAAATGGTGAATTATTTTGCTTCTATTTCCAACAGCTTTGTATCGGCAAAAAATGCAATTCATTTCAAAGTTCTTATCTAATCTTTCTCTTTGTTGGCAATCTAGAGCTTCTTCTAGTCTTCTCATAGCAAGTCTTTGTCTTAAACTATAATCTTCCTGAAGTGTTTCAGTCATCAAATAGTAGTATTCGACTTTTTCGTAATACTCATTATCCCTATCTGGAATAATTTTAGGAAATAATTTGTCAATTGATTCTTTGGCAAAACGTTGTCTCCAATATTCAACATATCGCTTAAAATCAACTATATGATCAATTTCTGATATAACTATATGATGTTCTTTGAGAAGATGTGTGGCAAATTCATCCATGTCATCAGGTAAATTAAAAAATTGTAAACAACTAACACACATCGTTGGACCTCCCCATTTTGGAGAATAACCAACTGGAGCAACAGTACCAGAAAGAGTACGTATGCGAGCACGTGGCAAAGGAATCGACGGTTTATTTTCAGATGGATCACGTGGTCTATCATCGTCTGTATCACTAAATGCTTCTTCTAATTCACCTAAAAATTTCTATAATAAATAATAATGTAAAATTTTATAACATACATCCTGTATATACATCCAAATCTTCACCACCATTTGATGCACATGAATTTGTATTTCGACCACGACGAAAATAATGCTTATTAACTAAAAAAATAAATTTATAAATCCATTCAATAAGAAAAAATTATTCTTACAATTGTGAGAATTTGTTCTATTTTTTGATTTTGGTCCGACCATACTCCATCCATCATCATTTCCTGAATCTTTCATCATAGCTGCTACATTAAGACTTTTTGTTCTACTGTTGTTTCTTTCTCTTCCTTTTGTTCCATTTTCCTTTCCAATATTTCCAGATGATTTATGGTCTTTTTTTTCATTATTTTTTACTTTTTCAGTAATTTTAACTGATTTATTTTGTTTTTTATCATTTTCCTCACCAGGAGAATCACCTTCTTTTGCAGGCATAATCGTATTTGCACATTCAAATTACAACAACTATTCCTACTGGATGATCTGAAAAAAAATAAAACTGTTTTACAAAATATTTAAAAAAAAAAAATTGTTTAAAATATAATGGGTTGAAACACAATTCCACGGAGTTTTGTAGAATGATGAAGAAATGTATATTTTGCAAACAAAATATTTTTACGACTTTTGAGTGGAAAAATTTATATGAGATAGGATACATTGGTATATAGTTATTTTGAAATATGACTAGAAAGTTTAGTTTGGTGGCATAATAATATATGAAGGTACTATTTTATGCTGTCATTCTTAACTAACATTTTTATATTAAAAGAGAAATATTAATAGTTTCACGCACTATACAATGGTTAGTAGTCATCTGTATGTTAACGTGGAAATTGATGATTAGTGATGTTGATATTTATCTCAATGTTAGCACACAGGTGACTACTAACTAACTATATTAGTAGTACGTGAAATTTCTAATCTTCTAAAAGATTTATATGTTATTTCTTGATTTGTTATTGTATAAAATTATTTCATTACATATATACATCAAAGTAAAAATTTAGGAAAAAAAAATTTGATAACAATTTACTTACCAAATTAAATTAATAATAATTTGATAACACCAAGAAATACTTATGATTAAAAATTTTAAATTATAGATTTTATTCGTTTAAATTTAATTTTGATTATATTTCATACTATATGATAGTTAAGTTTTAATATTTTCTATGACAAAAAAAAAAATTTAAATACATAAAAATTTTTATCAGGTGACTGATGTCATGTTTTATGGTCAATATATATTTGTTTTGTTTTTTAAATTAAATTGTTAAAAGTAATTATTTCAAAACATAATATAAAAAAAAAAGTTTAGTATTTATTTTAAAACATAAAAGTACAATTTCTATGATCTAAATACTGCCAATCTCTTGACCATTTACTTTAAATAATTTTTTTAAATAAAAAAAAATACATCTGTTTTGAAGTTTAAGTTATTAAATTTGAATAGTTTATTTTAATATTGTAGAATTATCTGGAGGTATTCAAAATTTTTATTGGAAAAACAAATTAGATTTCTTTTAAAATTGTAAATTATAATAAGAATAAAAATAAATTTTCTATTCATAAGATTAATACTTGAATGTTACAATATTTATTTTAAAAAAAAAAAACAATTTTTTACAATTTATATTTAAATAGAAAAAAAAAACAATAATGAATTTTTAATCATTACAATATACAAATAAAATTAGATAATTATGATAATTAGTTTTAGTAGAAAATTTATTAATTTAGGAGGGTAATGATTATTAATTAATAGAAAAATATTATATAAATTTACTTCAAAATTGTTATTTATTTAAAACATTTATATATAAAAATAAAGCCTAAACATTCATATGCTAATAACACAATGTGGTGCTAGTAATAATTAAAAACGAACTAAAAGTTATTTATGTATTAATAAAAATATTTATTTAATTACCTTAATAAAAATTAGTAAATATTTTAAAAGAAAAACTTAAAATTAATTTTAATGTTTATAATATTAATGTTATTGTTAAATTTCACGTAAATGTTATATTGTAAAGTAATTAATTTAAACAAAATAAGATGACCACAGTTCACTCTATAAATATATTTTATAATAATTAATTAGTAAATAAATATATTTAAACATTTTTTTTTGGTAATAAAAAAGAATTGATTTTTATTAAAAATTATTTTATTTCATAAGTTTTATTTAAATTGGAAATATGAAATGATTAAAAATTTGGTTGTCTTCATTCAAAAAATTCTTCTTTTAATAAATATTTCATAAATATAATATTACAACTTTTTTTTATAAATTAAAATTCTATTTTTTGCTAAAATTTTATTGTTTTAATATATTATTATATTTTCTTTTAATAATAACTTTTTTTTAATTATTTTTTATATAAATTTGTTTTGTTTTTTGTTTCCAATTAATAATAAAATAAAAAATTTTAATATAAATATTAATTACTTGATATATATATTTATTTGATTGGCAAATAAAGTCTTATTTTTAGTATAACTAATTATTTAATATAAATTTAATATAAAGGACAATATATTTATTTTTATACTAATAAGCTATCAGGTTTGTATCGTGTATATGTCGTCCAATACATTATATTGAATAAAACAAAAAGAAATGGAAACAAAAATCTTGATATGTAGTCTGCTCTTTTAGCTCTATCAGCAATATCAAGTTTTCTTGATAGCCAATTAATAATAACAAATTTTTTTAATATTGTTATTATTTTTGTTGTAGGATTATTTGTTTGCTTTTTATTATCATACATTAATAAAACTTCATTTTGATTAGATTGTGGTATTGTTATTGATGCAGAATTTAGATTATTTTGTTTTATCCAAATATCAGATGGATCAGGTGTTACACACATCTAAAACAATAAAAATGTTTTTTTTTTTAAATATAAATATTTTACATACCATAGTACCATTGTTTGGTATTAATAACGATGTAGTTGTATTTGAATATCCTTGATTTTGATTATTACCAGGTATTGGATTTGTATTGTACTTTAATAAAAGATTTTTATTTTCTGATTTTTTTGCTACAATAATATTTTGTGTATATTGATTTAATAGGTTATAAAACTTACATTTATAAAATGATCTTGATGAAATATATGTAACCCATGCAAATTCTAATAAAGCTCCAAAAATGAATGTTAAACAAGCACCAATCCATATATCTATTGCTTTTGTATAAGAGACAGGAGGAAGTTTAGCATTTATACCAGAAGCTTGTGTTGTCATTGTCAATAATGTTGTCACACCTAAAATTTATTTTTTATTAATTAAAAAAAATTATTTTTTACCTAAAGAGGTCCTAGCCGGAATTGCTCCCTTAAAATTAAATTTATTAAAAAAAAAATGAAAATTATTATAAATATTCTTACTTTATCCAGCCAAAAACTAATCCATGAAACACTTACTAACATACAACTTGGAATGTATAATTGTAAAAGATAATATGAAAATTGTCTCTGAAAAGTTAAAATAGTACGAAGACATGAGTATGATCCAGTATTTGTTTTTGAAGTACAATATGTTGTTGAAACATTAGATAATTGAAATGATGGTAAAGAAGACTCAAGGCCTTTCTTTTTTTGTACTGGATTATCCTCTTTCCATTGGTATTCAATATCAGCATCTGTGTAAGCATATGATGCAAGGTCTATAAGACATTGTTGTACATCCATTGGGTAATACTAAAAATAACTTTTAAACATATAAAATATTAATAAAGACATACTTGGAGATGCATTGGACATGATAAAACAAGTGAAATTCGTACAGAATATAAAATTTTCCCATCTTTATGAACTCTTATCATAACATTTGGTTTATCAATACTATGCTTTTGTGCCTGTTTTTCATTTTGAAAAAAACTATCAGGCATCCATAATTGTAAACCAATTGGTAAGATAAAAAAATCTGGTTTATTATCATTAGGTAAACCATAAGCTAATCTACCATCTACCCATTCTTCCCTTAATACAAAAAAAAAGATATATTAAAAAAATTTTATACTATTTTTATTTGATAATCATTAATATTTTTTTTTTAAATAAATTACCTGAACGTTAATTGAACAGAGTACTCCATATTTACATCATCAATCTTTGAAATTGATCTAATCAAAAGATTAACAGATACTTTGACAGGACCATGTGTTCCTGGTATTGAAAGATTAGTTCCTGGAGGTCGGACTCTCCAATCATAACCATTATTAAGAAGTGTATTTAAAATATCAGTATGAGATTCACTTTTTATGTTTTCTCTAGAAAAAAAATAATAATAATAAAATTTCATTATAAAAAAAATAAAATAAATAAAAAATAATTTTTTTTTATTTTAAATTTAAATTAAAAAGGTTTTTTTTTTTTATAATACCTTAAAAATACAATTATTAGAGCTGCATAAAAATTTATAATATTATTTTTCCATAATACTCTCTTCATATTATTTTAAAAAATAATAAAAATTATTATTAAAAAATAATATTTTTACTGAAATAAAAAAGAAGATATTTCCAATTATTCAATTAATAAAAACATTTTAATACAATTTTAGTGGGTTATACTTTTTTTTAAAATATTGAAAATAATGTATATCCTAAGTCTTTTGGTAAATAAATGTGTAAAAGAATACCTCTTTACTTTATATTATAATAATGAGGATACTATTTACTATTATAGAAAGTTAAATTCAACTAATTAGAGGAAAAAGATGATATTTCAACATGGTCATCAACAAATCTTTTTATTTAAATTTTAACATATTCTCAATTCTTTTAAAAAGTTATGTATAAAAAGACTAAGGATTATTTTAGGAATAAAAATTTTTGAAACTCAAATTAACGAAATAAAAAAGAAATGTGGATATTTGATGTGTGTGAGAATATTCATTTTTAATGATTTCATCAGACTTTTGGGTGTTAAAATATGCTGTAAATGAAGCTAATTAGAGGTATAATTAGAGGAAATAATTATAAACGCTTTATTATATCAAACTTTTCTAATTATATATCTTCATTTTATTTTCATTATAAAATTTTGTTATATAAATTTTTTTTTTAATAATACATATATATATATATATATCATTTATTTATATAATCAATTTTAAAAGTTATGTAATTTTGAAGAAAAAAAGATTACATATCTAAATAAAAGGTAAGTAAAAAAAGTGTTTTTGTAGTGAATTAAAGAAAATATATATTTTTTTTTAATTAAAAATTTTTTTAATATGACATTAAAATTTTATATGATTCATTTTTTTTAGTTTTCTTACTAGACTAAATTTATTATAAGTTATCATAAATTTCAAGAATAAATATCAATTTTTAACAGGAATATTAGAACTTCTTAATTTGAATGTTTATGTATTAAAAAAAAATAAAGTAATTATTTATTAAAAAAAATTTTTTTTTTAAATAATAAGAGAAAACAGTGTTTATATTTTGAAAAATATATAATCCAAATTATCTTTATATTGTGTGTATTAAATTATTTTTCAATAATAGAAGCATTTTATATTATTTCTACACTTCAAATTTAGTTAATTTAATCTCCTTATTTTTCATGACAAAGTAATAAAAATCTAAGTTCAATTGATAAACACGATGTCATTCTTAGAATGAGTAAAATGTAGCTATATAATAAAATCATAAAATAGCTTTTGTATTTAAATCAATTATTTAATGAGAGAATTATTATGAAAAAAAAAATATTTAAATTAGTAGACTATAATAATTATATAAAATATTTTTTTGGTTTATAGATATTATAAATACTCTTTTTTTTAATATTTATATATATATATATAACTTACTTATTTTTAAGATTTTCTTCTTCAGGATGATATTCCTCAACATAAACATCTTCATATTCAATTTCTTCATTCTCATCACCAACATCAATATTTGTACTTGTACTCTAAAAAAGAAAAAAAAATTATTTGCAAAAATGTATTTTCATTAATACTTCATTATGTAAAGTTAAAAATTTTTCCTGTGAAACATCATCTTCTTTGTCCTCTGAATATTTATTTTTTAGACTGTAGATTCCTGCTCCAGCAATAGGTATTCCTGGACCAGAACCAAATGGATTATCTTTTGAAGAGACATGAGATAATTTTCCCTTTGAACGTAATCTGTTTACTGAACCTTTAGATGATTTTGAAAATCTAAAATTATTTATAAATAAAAGGTTAAAATAATTTAGACTTACACTTTATTATTGTAATTAGTAATTAAAATGAAAATAGTAATTATTAATATAAAATTTAAATTTATAATAACCATTATTAATAATACTTTCTTTTTCTCTCTAAAAATAATATATTCTATCTTTTCTTTTTTTTTCTTTTATTATAAAAATTTTTTTAAAAAAAAGTATAATTTGTAGTCTTAATATTATAAATACAATAAGTTTAAATAAGACCCTAAAATAATGTAACAATTTATATTTAAAAAGTATTTTATAAGTTTAAAAAAAATATTATGTTTTGCTTGAATAATAATAAAATATTCATTTATTCTAAACATAAAAAAAAAGCTACAACAATAGTTCAAAAATATGTGATTAAAATGAATAATATTATAAAAATTATTTTTATCCTAATTTTGATGTTCTCCTCTATATAAAGTTACAAAATAAAGAAATTTTTGAAAATAAGATTTAAAAAATCTATTTTAAATTATAATAATAATGCGTTAAACTAATGTTGATATTTCTTTATTACTAAATATATGAAAATTAAACATCAATGGATTAGCTAAATGTTTTCTTATTTATCAATAAAGTAAACTATTGAAGTGAATAATATTAGAAAAAATATATTTAAAAGATATTGTGACAGTAATAATTCCATGAATTTGTGCTGTTAAGAATGAATATAAACTTTATTTATCTAAGTCTTCCTATGAGATGGATTAAAATGAATTTATATATTTGTAAAAAAAAAAATATAAAAAGATAATATACTAGAGGTGTGTAAGTATAATAAGATAAATTTACTTGTTTTTTTTTATGTTTTTTTTTTAATTGTATTACTAAAAATACAGTTTTTAAGATATTTATTATTTTAGCAAATAATCTTATTTATTCATTATAATAAATATAATAATAAATAAAAAGATGTAAAAAAAAGTATATTTATAGAATTTAAATAATCATACAATTAAAGTATGCTAATTTAAGAGGTTCTTTTAAAATTTTTAAAAATAGTAGTTTAATAAATAATTTTTATTTATACTTGAAACACTTTAATTTTTCAAAGAAATATTTACTAATAATAAAAAGTTTAAGTTATTTTCAAAATTTTGAAAATACAATAATTAGTATAACATTTTATAGATTATAATAATAACATTTAGATATTTTAAGATTTTAAAATTTTATAGATAAAATATGACAATTTTTTTAAAAATAATAATAAATAAAATTTATTGGAATATTCAATTATAAAATGGTCCTATTACTAGGAATATAAAATATCTAAATTATAAAATAAAAAAAAAAAAAACAAGAAATTATTTTTTTTTTATCCCTGCAAATATACCTGATACTTGTAATCTTCAAACATTTTTATCTATCTTGCGGAAATAAGTAGCTCTTAATAAGAGAATTATTATCTTACTTTTGTAATTGAGAGGTAGGTAAATAAATATAGATATATATATATATCACTATATTCTTTGGTTATTTATCTTTGGTAAATATAAATATAAAACTTAATCTCATAAAATTATTGACTACATAATTTTTGATTTAAAAATAGTATGATATATTAAAAATTTATTAATAATTTAAATCACAACCAGATAAATGTATGCACTTTTTATATATAAAAATAAAAATAAAAAATACATGTATATATTAACAAGTTGTAGTTCTTTTTATAAAAATTAAAATATTTAAGCATAAATAATTTTTTTTTAGTAATTTTTATCATTACAAAATAAAGTAATCATTCACAGTTAAAATTTCAATTAAATATTTTAATATATTAGAAAAATTGCAGAAGATTTTAAGCATTTCTTTCTCTTATTTATTTTATCTACCAAATAAGGATTATCACTTTGGCACATTATTTTCTTCCTCATAACAATAAAAACTAACAATTTTTCACATTATTTAACAATTTGATCTCAAAAGATTTTGTCCTAAAAAAGTTATTAAAAGCTTTAAATTACTTTTAAAGGACCAGATTTAAAATTTTATAAGTGTAAAGAAAAACTTCCTCCATGAAATTAATATATTAAAAAAAAATATATTACAAGAATCAATAGTAATGCTTAAATTTAAAATATCACTTTATTAAAAATAAATAAGAACGTTTTAAAAAAAAAAAAAAACTTTTATAAAAATTAATATTTTTGTTTTTACAATACAAAATAGTACTTTTTAACTTTTACTCAGACTTTTGAGAAATATTATTAAATCTTTCTTCCATTCTATGTTATTTGATGTTATTATTGGACAATATGCTAATGAGAATAACGAGAATATTTACATTTACGGAAAAAAGTATTATCCTTATTATACAACAGCTGACAGGAATGAATTATTATTTCATAAAAAAAAATTTTTACTTTAACTTGGTAATCAGTAATGTTAAAATTATTATATGATTGTGAAAAATTTTAAATTTAAACAATTTTTTTAACTTATACATTCATATTAACATCTAAATTAATATTTTATGGAAAATAGAAATGGAATTTTAAAGATTATTCTTTTTTTTTTTTAAATATGCTCAAGTTTTAGACGGATAGTAGTCAATAAAATTTTTTATTTTTATTTTATATTACAATTTTTATTTTTTTTAAGATTTAATTATCATTGGTAAACTATTTTGAAAAAAAATTTTTGTTATGAACTTGAATTTTATTGATATTTTATGAAAAAAAAAACGGATTAAAAATAAATACCATTTTCTTCATATCATTTCTAAAAGTTCTAATATTATTCTTTGGGTTTTTAATTATTATTTATAAATACCACATTTCTATACATAAAAGTTGTCAATATTATCAAGAAATTTTTAACATTATCTCAAGTTGATTCTAAATCCCAGGGTAATAACAACGATAACTAAAGAATATAATATTTGGTAAAAAGACAATGATGGACAATTTTTAGCCGTAACATTTACTTTTAAAAATGGAGGACATTTATATAACAAATGATATAAGTAAAAATTCAAAAAGTTTTCTTTTTTAAAAATAGATAAATAAAATGCTTTTTTAAATTTTATCTGTTTTACATAGTAAAATATTTGTAAATGATATTGGATTGATGGAAATGATTAAAGGAAGATAGATTATTACATACTTTTAAAATTTATTTTACCATAAATGAAGTGTGTATATAAATTTGTGGAAAAAAAAAATTTAAGATTCAATGGTTAAATTTTGTTTATTGAAGTAATAATAAATAAGTTTTTATATATGTATATACTTCTTTTATGTTTAATTATTAAAAAAGCACATTACAAATATATCATTTTTATATGTCCTTGACGCAAAATTTTCCTTAAATCTAATCATATCATATAACGCCTTTTAAACGCTCATGAGAAACTTTATATATTATGGAAAAAATATAATGTTTTGTAAAAACATATGTTACTATTCTTAGAAAACCATTTTTTTTTTTTTAATATAGATCTTTGATAGAATAATAGATATTATTATAATTTATAAAGTAAACATTTTTTTTATACTTCTTTTTTTTTTTTGAATTTATTGTAATGCTTTTTTAATATTTTGTTTTAATAATTAATTAACAAATTTAAATTTTAAAATAGTTTTAAATTATGCAATTTATTTTTTTGTCATTTTTAAACTTTCACATACTTCAGTTATTTACCGATTATCATTTAATCATTGTCGTCATTCAATCTTAAACTTTCCAATTACTTCTGTCCTTTATTCAACTATTAACATTTTATAACAATGACTGCAGACTTTAGATATTGCAGCAGACTTATTATTTTTCTTTTACACTATTCTTCATCTTCAATTATTATTTTTTCATAGTAACTGCTTATTTTATCTTTAACATGCTCTCTCGTAGAAGCAACTCTTCTTCTGATAACAGAAATAAATACTTTACAATTAAGATGAACTATTGAAATTGTTGATGCTATCAGTTTTGAGACAAGAAAAAGAAATACTAAGAACAGATAATGAAAATTATAATACACATTCATTTATTAATTTTAATTATTATATCCAAATTTTTAATGTTACTCATTAACATCAATTAAAAAAAAAAGATTGTTTTATTTAAAATAAAAAAATTATAACTTTATTAACTTCTTTTTTTTTAACATAGTTATTATAAATATTTTGGGTTTAAACTATATCTTTGTATAATTTTTAATATCTTAAATATCAATCAAATTTTTTGATGTTCTATCTCTAACAATTTCTTCACATTTTATAAAATTATATCTTAAAAAATACTCTTTTATCTTATCTTCTTTTAGCGTATTACAATTAACTGTCTTTAATATTGTCTACTTTTAATATTTATATATTTATATATATATATATTACTTTTTTGTTTTATATTTTCTTATTAAAAATATTACTTTTTTATATTATTTAAAAAATTAGATATATTAAAAAAAAATTAACTTTTTAATATTTTTACTAAAAAAAAATGTTACAAAATAAATCAAATTTTTTTTTATTATAAAAAATATTTATATTTGAGAAAAATCTAGTATTATTTATAATATTTTTTAAATATAATTAATAACTTATCTAGTTATTCTATAATTTAATTTATATATATATATTACATATTATTTTTTTATTTTATAATTTTCTTTGTATTATATTTAAACAATTAAATCATTCATATATGAAAAAATTTCTTTTTATATATTTAAAAATACTTGTCAAATATCAATATATATATATATATATATATTTATAAGATAATATAATGGTTGTTTATAAAATATATTCTGTTTTCTACAATACATATAAATGATAATAAATTAAATAAGCTTTACTATAACTATATGATTTAACAAAAAAAAAATGGAAAAATAAAGAGTACTTAATTTTAACAATTATGCACTAACTAAAAGATAAAACTATTTTTAATACTAAATTTTCTTTATAAAAAATTATACTTTTACTTTATATAAACCAATTAATTATAGTATTTGAAATACATTGTTCAAAAATATAATGTGAGATTCAACTTGATTTATAAATTTAACTTTGAAGAAATAAAAACATTACATTAGTTTTATTATAGAAGTTGATAAAATTTATGTATTTTATTATAATAGATACTTCTCACTATTAGATAATTTTTCAATTTGTATATATTTATAAATATATATACACAACTTTTTTTTACTAATTTATTAATGTTTTCATTTATTTAACAAAATATAATAATCATTTTTACAATTGAAACTCTTTTGGATTACCTAACTATAAAATATTATTTTATTTCTTTTTCTGAAAAAAAAAATCTTATCATTATATATGATACTTTTCTATTGAATAACACTTTTTATCATGTAGAATTATGACCATCATTTGATTAGTATCTTTTATATTTCTTCTGTAATATTTCTTGTGTGAGTAATGCATAAAATTTTAATAAAAATAATTTCTAACTAAATTTATATATTATGTCTTTTTATTAGTTGTTATTTTATCCAACATAATAATTTTTTTTTATATAACTATATATAAATATGTACAAGAAAAAGAAAGTAGTGTATATTTATAGTAAACAACATTTTTATTTTTGTAAATTTTATTTAAAAGGTTCTTTTTTTTTTTTTAGTTTACTATGAATATTCCTTTAAATTTAAAATCTGATTTTAATAATTCATCAACTTCAAATAATACAAATGATTCATCTTTTATTTTACCAAGATTATTTACTTCATTAATAAGTAACAATTTTATTAAAAAAGAAAATAATGGTAATTCAATTGATATCAACAATTTTTTTAACAATAAGGATAATAAAAAAGTTAATCATATAGATAAAGAAGTTAATTTTTTTAATATATGGGATAAAGCTTTATCACAAGTACCGTTAAAAAATATTAATGGATTTTCATCATTAAAAGAATCATACTTAGATACAGGGGTTAATGGAATCACTTTTGTTGATCTTATCTGTACAGAATGTGGTGTTGTCAAAAAAACAACAGAAGATCTTGAAATTCATATAAAAACTGAACACCTAAATTGGCATCCATTTCAGTGCCCACTTTGTGATATTAAACGGGCAAGTGACAATCAAATGAGAGAACATCTATATTCAAGTCATAAAAAAAAATCTAATGAAGTAAAATTATTTTACATTGATAATAGTGAAGCTAAACGTGTACTACAAGTAATGTTAGACAAAAGTTTTTATAGTTTTATTGAAAAAAATAAAAATAATGTTGATGGAGTATCAATGGTAAAAGAAACAAATCATTCACCTAAAAATAATTATATATTAAAAAATCAAAAAGAAATTTCTAAACAATTAAAGGGAAATGATAATATGTCATTGGGTAATTCTATTTATATGGAAAATTTAATTACTAAAATAAATGAAATATTAAATTCTAGTAATTCTAATGTTATCAATAATTTAATGCTTTCAAAAGTTAATAATAACAATTTAAAATTTGATAATTTAATAAATCAATTAGTAAAAAGTACAAATAATAATAGAAATATACCTTCAAAATCAATGGAAACATCAACTTCTAATTCATCTAATCAATCATTATTAAATAATATTTTTTCAACACATTTTAAATTACCATCAACAGAACCAACATCAGAAAGTAAGGATGAGGAAATTACAAGAAGACAAAAAATGCTTAAAAAACGTGTTCTAGGTTTATGTAAACGTTGTAAAAAACCTATTACAGCTGGTTCAAGGCAAATACATATATTTTATCACATGGCTAAAGAGTATTCACAATATAGATTTCGTTGTAAACATGATGGTTGTACTATTGCACATTACAGAAAAGATCAATTAGAATCTCATCATTTAAAGGTACATGGTGAAATTAATATTGATATGATTGAGGATCGTTCATCTGAGTTACAGGATGCCTGTCAAGAATTGTCAATGCAACTACTAGGAACATGTAATAATAATCCTGGTCCTTCAGCATTTGAAGCACAGGTAATATATGATAAACAACAGGAGGAGGCAGCAAATCGTGTACCAAGAAAAAGACAAAAATTGTCAGAAAATATTAATATATTAGATAATGAAAAAAAGATAAATGAAAATTTTGGTGATTCATTAAAAGATATGTTAGAATGTAATTTGTGTCAAAAAAAAATTTTATCAAGAATTAAAGGTTTCCATGTATTATGGCATTTAGGAAAAGAAAAAGGAATTCCAAGATATGCATGTAAACTTTGTGATTTTAAACATGATCGGGCAGTTAACGTTCACCGCCACACGTGGATGGTTCATGAAGTGTCAAATGCATGTGAAGATATGATTGTTGTATGTTTAAAAATTACTTTTATTTTTTTAATATAATAATTATTTTAAGAAACATTCGGATGATATGCGTGCAATGTCAGAAGCCTGTTTTGGTATTGTAGCAATTTCACTTAATAATGATGACAATCATAATACAAATCAAAGAATAACACCATTTTCAAAGTTGTCCGGAGAGATGCTTTTAGAGATGTTAAAAAAAGAAAAAAATGATACAACAGTTACAGATGATAAACATTCATTATGTAATGAAAAAAAAGACTCAAGTAATGATGATGATGAATTTGAGGAAAATGGAAGCATTAATTCACCATTATCAGAGTAGTTTTTTTTTTATATATGCCTATAAATTTTTGATCTCAAAAAAAAGTTATGTTTAACATTTTAATTTACTTTTTCTATGTATTTTTGATATTATAGTAATTTGATAAATTCCAATAAATAATTTAATTTAATATAATATAAAATATTTTACTTTTTGTCATTTTAAAATTTAATAATATAAAATAAATAATTATTTTAAAAATAGTTTAAATTTTTGTTACCATGGAAATTAAAATTTGACTATGTTATGTTAATCTCTTAATACAACTTTAAATTTAAAATGGTAAGTTTTAAAAAATATTTCTAAATTAATATTTTAGTTATTAACAAGAAATAAATCTTCTAGATTAGGAAAAGAATCCAATCCAATTCATAATATACAGGAAACTTTTAATTTGGAAGAATTTCTTCTTAAAAGAGATTATTATGGTGCAATATCTATGCTTGAGTACCAATTAAAACAAGACCCAAATAATATTAAAACATTATCATGGTTAGGGCATTGTGCATTTCATGCTGGTGAGTATAAAAAAGCATCAAAAATTTATGAAATTATTTTAAAACATGAAAAAGCACCACCTGGAACAGAGGTACATTTAGGATGTGCATATTTTTTTTTAGGTATGCATAATGAGGCTAAAGAAATTGCTGAAAAAGGTGAAAAAAGTGATTTACAAAATAGATTATTATTTCATGTTTCTCATAAATTAGGTGAAGAAAAAAAATTAATGTTTCATCATAGTAAATTAAAAGATACCATTGAAGATCAGTTATGTTTGGCATCAATGCATTACCTTAGAATGCACTATCAAGAAGCTATTGATATTTATAAAAAAATTATCTTAAGCAATAAAAATTTTGTTGCTTTAAATATATTTTTAGCATTATGTTACTATAAATTAGACTATTATGATATCTCTCTTCAAGTTCTTCAAATATATCTTCAGGCACATCCTGATAGTGTTACGGCAATCAATTTGGCTGCAGCAAATAAATATAGACTTCATACACCTGAATCAGCACAAAATGAAATAAGACCTATCTTACATTTACTAAATTCTGAAACATTTTTTGGTAAAGATTTATTAAAACATAATAATGTTGTATTTAAAAGAGGGCAGGGTGCATTACAAGTATTACCATCTTTAATAGATACAATACCAGAAGCAAAAATAAATATTATAATTTTTCATTTAAAACGTGATGATATCTCTGCAGCATATGATATTATAAAAAATTTAGAGCCACAGGTTGCTCAGGAATATATCTTAAAAGCTATAACATTTACATTAATAGGATATGAAAATAAATCATCTGAACATATTAATGAAGCAATAGAATTATTTAATTTAGTTGGTGAAAGTCAAACAGAATGTGATACAATATCAGGAAGGCAATGTATGGCATCATCAAAATTTTTACAACAAAATTTTGAAGATGTCCTCCTATATCTTAATTCAATAAAATCATTTTTTACCGAAGATATTATATTTAATTTTAATTATAGTCAAGCGCTAATTGGTAATCATGATTATAAAGAATGTGAAGAATCATTAAAATATATCAAAGGTGAACTTACAGAAAGTTCAACATACCAATTTTGTATGATTAAATGTTTAATAAATAATGGAAAAATAAATGAGGCTGATGATTATTTAAGAAGATTAAATAAAAAAAGTAGTTATTATGAAAAAATTTTATCACTTTTTGGAAATGAATGTTATCGAACTGGACAGTATCATGCAGCATTACCTGTTTTTATAACATTAAGAAATATTAATGGTAACTCTGAATTGACATCTGCTGTCAGGGGATGTTGTATTGGAATTGTAAAAATGTATATTGAGGGAAAAATTTCAAAGGATGAATTTTTAAATTCACATGAAATATTATGTAATGAGGATGATGTAAAAAGTAGACATGCATTGAATGTTATTGATAAATGGGCAGAAGATAATAATATAAAATTATTTTAATTATTATTATTATTTTTATTATTATAATTATTATTACTAATGATAAAAATTATTGATCCTTATCTGAGCATCTTACAAATCTAACGGCATCAGTTGGTGTATTACCAATATACCAACTTCCAGTTTCATGATTACATTTATATGTTCGTATCATTGTTTGTTGACCATCTGGTGATGTAAACCACCCATAACCATTTTCCTTAAAATTTATTTTAATTTATTTTTTAATTATATTATTTTTAACTTACATTCATCCAAGCTTGATTATTAGCTTTTGGATCTATAACAGTACATGTTACAACTGCAATTGAATCACCATCATCTGTATTAGCAATTGTTGATGTTACTCTTACAACATTATTAGTTCCACTTACTTGAATTGGAGTTGTACAATCAACTAAAATAAAAAATATACTATATTTTTTTTATATTAAAATTTAAAATTACATGTTTTTTCAGTTGTTGTTGTTGTTGTGACAGTTGTTGTTCTATAAAAATAAGGATAATCATAATGACCATGATGATTATGATAACTATGATGAGGATCTGACATATTAATTACTATTGTAGGACTATCCATAGTAAAATTAGCTTTATAAAGACTATTTGGATCAGTTTTCATACAACTTTTTACATTATAATATTTTAATGAAAAAATTAGAATAATAAATAATATATTTGGCATGATAATATTAAATTAAAATTTATTAAATATTTAAACTTTAAATTACATTAAGTAATACTATTTATAGTAAAGTTTTAAAAAGGTCAAGTTACAATTAATAGACTTATTTAACTACAAAAGAACATCTTGAAGCTTTTAAAATAAAGTTAAAACCTTAAGGTCAATTATAAATCAAACTATACCAGCATTCTTAACTTTAGGTCAATTGATAAATTAAGAAATATAAAAATAATGAATATATTAAAATTAATAACAATAAAAAGTTTATATCTATTTAATCTTTATAATTAATTATTTAACATTTACAATATTAAAGTACCTTATTATTTATTATCTTTTATTATTTAATTTATCTCTACATTTTGATTTTTATAGTTTGTTTCACGTTTCCAAAACCATCTAATAAAATAATCAACTCTACCAAAGATTAGCCATATAAAAAATTTAACAATTAACATATATATAAATAATATTTGTACTATCCATAAAAATGATAAATGATAATAGAATAGGGGACATAATAAACACCAAACAGAAAATGATATCATTTTGACAGAAAATTGTTTCCATGAATCTTTTATCCATAATCCTTCAATATTGTTATTGTCAAATTTTCTCCTACTTGCCAATGTCTGTTGATAATATTTTTTTAATTTCATATCTTTTTTTTGCCATAATTCTGTTAACCATTCACTAACATCTTCATCATCAACCGGAATACTATTAATATCAATTTTTTCAACATCAAAATGAACATTTTTTGGTACATCACCTTTTAATCCTAGTGCCAATTCACTTTGAACAATATTATTTGGATAACCTAATAATTTATATATATAATTTTTTTTTAAAAAAAAAAAATATTATTTACCTATTGTTATATTATAAACAGCAGAAATATAATTATGTTTTCTCATTGTTTTAATTAAATGTACAAAACCAGCAGTTCTTGGATATAAACAATAATTTAATGGTTCTAAATTATTTTTTAAAGCATATTTATTACTTATCATTGTAGTATACTCTGATTTATCAGTTCCTTCAGGAAACATAAAAATTTGAAATGGTTTATTAAGATATTTAAAATAATCTATACATTCATCTATCATTGGACCATCCTCAACCATTTTACGTTTAAAAAATAAAAAATTTGAGGTAAGCATTCCAAAACCAACACCAGGAAAATATTGTAATTCATTTTTTAAAGCAATTTTTAAATTAACAATTAACCATGGATTCATTCTATATAATGCATTCCAAATATATAACCAATCTAATCTTGTCCTATGATTCATAATAATAATAGATGGTTTTGTAACATCAATTATATCACCATTAAGGCGAACAGTCACACCTAACAAATATTGTAATAATGACTAAAAAAAAAAATAAAGAAAAAAAAAATTAATATACTTTAATATATCTTTTTATTTAAAAGTTAAAATAACTAACCATTGGAACAAACAACCAAAAAGCAATTGCCTGATCAGCTAAATTTCTAAATTTTTTATGACCCATAAAAAATATTAATGGTAATATAATACACATAATATAATTTCCAAAATAGGATGTCATTAATATAGATAAGGCAAAAAATATTCCAAATATTGGTCTTAATATTGTTGTTAATATTTTTTTACCTTTTTTTATACATGATATAGTTAGACGTTGTAATCCCATTATTAAAAAATAAATTAAATAATCTAATAAAAAATGTTACTTAATATATAATATAAACATTAAAAAAAAAAAAAAAAGTTAACACAATTTCTTAAATTTTATTCTATCAATACTTTTTAAGATACCTAAAATATCTTTCATTAATAAAATTGATTTCAATATAATATTATTGTATATATCACCTATGAATCATTTTATCCTTGACAATTCATCTTTATATTATTTGTAATGATTAAGATTCAATTTATACTTTTGTAAAAATAGTAGTGGTTTAACTAAACCAATAACTTTAAAATAAAGAGAGATATATAATCATGTTATGTTTTCTTAAAATGTCTTTTTTGACCCATTTATATAATATATAATAAATTTCAATGTATTTATCAATTAAATTTATTTCCATTAATTTTAATTATAATATATCTTCATTTTTAGTATATAACAAATACACATTAAATAATATTTATTTATATAATTTTTATTAAATCTTTAAAAGTTATTTTATAATAATAAATATTTTTAATTTATTTACTATACAAATAAGATATAATATTATTTCTATATTTTATCATATATATATTTTTTTATATATAAATATTATAAGAAGTACATAAATTTTTTTTTGTATGTTTAAAATAAATTATTAAAAAATATTTCACATATATATATATATTATCATTAATTATAAAAAAAATATATTATTTTATAATATAATTATATTTACTTTTTAAAATACCTGATATAATAAATAACTTTGTTATATAATATAAAAAATGTATTGAAAAGTTTTTCTATCTTATGACTCATTTTATGTTTAAAAATTTCTAACCTACTTTTAACTATGATAAATACACAATCCTATTTATAACAAACGTAGTTTTGTTGATGACGATACCTTTATTATCAATAGACATTATATAAATGATTATTTAAAAAAAATTTTTTTACTAAATATTTATGTTAATATTTAGACTTTATAATGTATAAAGAATTTAAAATTTAATTCTTTAAATTATTTTTAATATTTACATGATAGTAAAATACACATGATTTTAAATGAAAAGTAAATACTTACAATAATTTTTTTTTTCATTTTTGCATTAAACTTTGTATTTTTATTTTACACTTATTTTAGTTATTTTTTTTTATTATTATTTAAGAATTTATTGTAAAGTGATTTTTAAGTTAAAAATATTTAATAAAATAATAATAGTATGTTACAAAAATCTTTTTGAAACTTTATGTTACAATTATTTTGTTGTTGTTTTTTTTTAACCATATCTTTATAAAATAAATAAAAAGTTAATTAAATTAATTTTACCTTACTTTGTATTTATAAAACATTCTTTTACTTTTAAGAGCAAAACATACCCTTCTCTTTCCAGACCAATAAATAAAATACTTACTAAATATACATTGAATGTCTTTTTTTTTTTAAACTAAATTTCTTTCTTTTTACATTAGAAGACTAGATCTTGTATCACTTTGACAAACCATTCTCAATCAAATGTAACCATTATTAATATATTTTTTTTTATAAAATATACTACTTATTTTATTTATTTTTTTTTTAAATTAAATAATTTTTAGGTAACAAAAAAAAATATGTATGGAGTAAGGCAACTTGGACAACCAAAGTAAGTTATTTTTTAATAAATTTTCAAATTTAATATTACTAAAAAAAAATTGACAATAATACTTTTTTAAAGTTAAAGATTTTTTTTTTTTTGATATCAACACATTTGATTAGAATAATTTATTATTTAAGTTAATATATTGTTAATTATTTTAAAATAGTATATCTTTTAGTTAATGATTTATTTGAGGTGGTATTTTGTTATATGGGAAAGATTAATGTTATTTTATTTTTATCATTGTTAAAAATTTAAGCTTTGTTAATATTATTATTTGTAGAAGGTAACCTAACATTTCTCAAGATATAATAAGAATAAATATATATATTAAAATTAAAAATCATTTTTAATTTGTTTATATTATATATCTTTTCAATAAAAAAAATAAAAAATATTATAACTTTTTTTTTATAAAAACAAATATTCATATATACATATATTAAAAATGTATAATCATATAAGAATAATCAATTTATTATCTTCTTTTTTTTTAACAAAAGTTGGAAAATAAAATCGCATTTTTATAATATATTTTAAAAGTTTATACTTTTTAAAACAAGTTAGATGAAATATAATAGAAAGACTATTCCATTGCTTTTATTTAATAAAATGTTTATTATTATAAGTTTAGTAATATTCTTACACCTCTATTTTTAAATAAATTTTTATATATATTTATTTATCATAATATAAATTAAATATTTTTAAGGTTTTTTTATTTTTATTAAATTATAAACTAATAGAGGTAATAATTTTTGCAATCAGTTATATTTAATATAAATACATACATATATATATATATATATATAAATATATTCTTCTTGATCACTTTCCATTATAAACCGCGATACAAATTGTTGTCGCAATCATATTTTACGCACATTAATTTCTTATATATATATCTTTGAAATTGAAATATTGTCTTTTTTTTTTTTTTTTAAATATATTTCTTGTTTAGGTGAAACTATTATTCAAAGAAAATATATTTAATATATTTTATTAGATACCATATATTTTTTTTATCCAATTTATTTCCATAACATTGTTGATGATATTGAATTAATAAGAAAAAAAAAAAACCTTAACAAGTATATTTTGATTTATCTGATTAAATTAATTGAAAGAAAAATATAACAGCAATAAATTCTGGAATGGTGTCTTTCAAAACATAAATATTTTGAAATAATAGTTTATCTCTCAAATAGTTATTTTAATCATTTCATTATTTATTCTTATCAATTTGTAGTTTCCCTTTTTTTTTATAGTAAAGATTATCGTCTATTAAAATTTACATGATAATTTACATAAATATGTTAACATACTACATTATTTTAAAGATTAGTCATTAAAGTATAACTATAGTTTTTTTAAGTTTTAGTATAATAATCATACTCGTACAACTCTTTATTTCACCTTTTTTTTAATATTTTTTTTTTTAAAAATAAAATTAAAATAATCATAAATAATATTTTAAATGTTTCAAAATTTCATTTTTTATTATAAATTTTATTATATATTTGTATGTCGGCTTTAAAAATAGATTGACTTATATCGCATTATGTCAATAAATAACTACGTTGTCTTTTTCAATGTTGTTATTTCTTTTAAAAACTATTTTATCGATATAATTTTTCAGATAAATCATAATTGATTGCACTCAAGTGTTGTATAAATATTGTCTAAATAACTTAACTTTATCTAAGTACAAATATTAAAAAATGTGAGTAAAAAAAAATGAATTACTAAAAAAAGATTTAGTAATAATAATGATTATAATAAAAAGAATATCTATATATATATATTTTATTATTAATAATTTTTTATTTTTAGGGAACAACAATTTCCTAATGATAGAAGTCGTTTACGTCGTACCTTCTTAGAAGATCCTTTCTTTTCACAACATCGTGGTTTTGATAACAATTTAAATGGACGATCATTTGGTTCTAATCCACGTCTTGTAGATGATGATCATTTTTTTGAATCATTTAACAATGATCATTTTGCATCACTTCCACGTCGTCCCACAAAATCATTTTCTGAAATGAGACCTGGAAATGTTTCTAGTAATGGAGGTGAGTATACCAGAAATATTCCTGTTAGAACATCACCACGACCTAGTGAAGATTTTCAACAACAGCAACAACAACAACAACAACAAAATTTTTATCCACAACAGGGACAACAACATAATAATCAACAATTTTTTCAACAAAATCAACCTTCACAACCAGGTTATTACCAAAATCAGGGATATACAGTTCCACCACAAGATTATATGCAGAATCAATATAGAAATTCTTATATGAATAATGATACAAAAGGAAAGACAGTACCAATAAAGATAAATAAAACTGCCTCTGTATCATCAAATGATTCTCAAAATTCTGGTTCATTAAATAATAATGAAAAACCAATTAATATAACACAACAAAAAGATAATACTAATGAACAAGAGGGTGATAATAAGGAAATTAAAATTGAAATTAAAAATGAATCAACATTAGGAAAATCAACTGATCCACCTAAAGTACCTAGTATTGTTGTTGATGGTGTTTGTATTAATCCAAATATATGTGTTTTAGATATTGAAGAGACACCCTCTGCCCAAAATAATAAAAAAAAAAGAACAAAAGCAGGGAGGATGACTCGTGAATCTAGTATTAATGATTTCAATTCATCAATTATTGATGTTTTAGATGATACAGAAGCAAGAGTAGAAAAATTAAGAGAACAGGCAACAGCTTTAGAACAAGAAAAAGAACAATTATTAGATATTTTGAAACATATCAAAATTAATGTTGATTTATTAAAAGGTGAAGGTGACAAGGAGGATGTTGAAGTTACAACAGCAAGAATTTTAAAACGATGTGAAGCTGTAACTGTCTCCGTCAATACACCAAGAAATCCAACACAAGCAAAGGCATTGGCTGAGATTAATGAACTTGTTGAGAAAGCATGTTTAAAAATTTCAGAAAATATTGAGGAAGCTAGAGAATGTTTAAAAAGATATTCTAATGCTTGTAATCAAGACATTCCTGATGGTGCTATAGATCATAAATTTGAAGCTAAAGTAATTGAATGTACAGCAGATGATCAGAAAAAAGTTAAGAAAAAGTTAGCCAATATAATTAAACAAATTGATGTCATTCAAAAGATGAAAGAAAAAAAACAAAATACAATGGTGAATAAGGATGAAAAAAATATTAATGAAAATATTCCTGAAGTTAAAGTAGAACATGTAGATACCAATGAATCATAAAATTAAAAAATTTTTTGAAACATTATTATACTCTTTTTTTTATTGTATACAATATCAATGTCTTTATATATATATCAATATTATATAATTATTAATATAAATTTGTTTAGTTTAAAAAAAAAATTGAAATTATACAATATACTACATATTTTAATAATTATTTTCTTTTACCATTTTAAAAATATAGTAAGAATATGATTAAAATAATTACATCATAAGTAGTTTTAAATGTTATCTATAAGATTCTTAAATTCCTATTAATAATATTTATATTTACTCTTATTATTTTTTCAATAGTTAATTCTAGTAACATATCTTTTTGACTGACATTTAATTATTTACATTTTATAATATTAATTTTAAGGTAAATAAAAAGTAAAAATATTATAACAATTATTACAATTTATTCTTATAAGTATTAAGCATTGTGAATCTTCTTTTTTTTTTTGATCTATTACTAAAGTGAATATTAAATGTATAGTTATTATAAAAATAAATAAAAAAAATTTAAACTGAGATATATATAGAAAAAAAAAATCATACAAACATTTAATCTTTTTAATACCATAAGATCAAAACAATTTTTTATAAATTCTTTTCTAATTGTAAATAAAAAAGAATTATCAAATGATAGTTTTTAATTTTTTTACTGATTATAATAATAAAAATAGAATTATTTTACAATGTTAAAAAAATTTTTAATAAAATAGTATAAATATATGCATATTAAATTAATGTTAAATTTTTTTTCATTAAAGATTATATTATATTAAAAGATTATTATAAGTTATCTTATTTCTTTAAAAATTAGTAAATTTATATACTTTTTGTTTATCCAAATATTGTTTAATTGCATGAATAAAAAATTTTACCAGTCTTAGTAACATGATTATCGTTATAATCATAGTAACTATAAAATTTTAATCTTATTAGATAATGACTATTAACTTACTTAGTGGTAATATATCATGATAACGTGGGAGTAATTTCATTATAAAAATTCTTTTAAAAAATTTTCTTTCATTTATTATTGATAGACAATTTTGTAGTAAAATTATATTTAAAAATACAAGAATAGCCTTAAAATATATTAAACAATCAATATTTGGTTTGGACCATTTAAAAAAATTCCAGATCATTTTTTTTTTGGCATGATATTTAGTACCACACAATTCACATGTTCTTTTTCCAGAAGTTTTTATCCATTCAATAAGACAATTATCATGAATAAATCCCATTGATCCTTGGCATATACAGGGAGATATTAATATACCTGATTCTGAATGGCATATCCGACACATCTCCTCATCATCATCAAATAAGTCATGAAAAATACTATTATTACATGGTGGAATATTTCTTTGAGTTGTCATTACATTCCTTTGCCAATCATTGTCAACTTTATCTATAGTATCTGATATTGTTATCATTTCCTCATGATTAGTATGATTTTTAAAAATATTTTTTCTTTCATTATCTTTAACTTTTGTTAGGTTAATGATTGAAGGTGCTGAGGAATTTAATCTATCCAATATATTATTTTTCATTAGTAAAACTTATGTCAAATATATTATTGTATTAAAAAAAAATTATGGAAAATATTTTAATAAAATTTGCATATATTAAATTCTGTTTATTGTATATTTCAAATAACCACCAAATATTTTATTCTCAATTTTACATATTATTTTTTTTTTAAAAATAATTTATCTACATATCTTTTTTTTTTATCATTTATCTCATGTCTTCTTTTAAATGCCAACAAAAAGTTAAATTAAAAATTATTTCAACTAATTTTTATGACTCATATATTTAATAAAATAAAATATACTTTTTTAATTCTAACAAAATATATCTATAAAATATCTACATTTCCCCTACTTTTTAAATAAATAAAAATCTTGAGTACCATATTATAACAAAACATACAATTTTTCCTAGACCCATATTTTTTCTAGAACAAAGTCACTTTAAACAAATGTTTTAGTCAAAAAAAAAAATATTTTAATATATAAAACATCTCACTTCACCTTAACATTCATCCTCCCAAAAATAATTTTAAATATAAATTCAAAAACAAAAGTTTACCACTATGATCAATCACTGAATTATGAGAATCAACTATTTAAAATAATTATAAAATAATTAAAATAAAAAAACGAAATTTGATAAACTTCATAAGGAAGTAAAAGAGCAAAATATTATTTACAAAAAAATTTTTCCCATTAACCACATTACCATAGACTTGATGTCATTTTTAAATAAAGGTTATTTTCATCAACATTTTTTTTTCTAATGAAAATTAATTATTTTTATATTAATAATAAAATTTATTTAAATGTAAAAGTGTTAACAAATCTTGAAAGTATGCGCACTTTTAATTGTTTTGACAAAAATTTAGATGCAAATAATATTGCTATGACTGAAGATTTTTTGGGTAAAACAATCAACCAATTATTTCCTTGTTAGGTAGTATTTGTGATAAATTAATTTTATTGTTAATTTTTTTTCATCTTTTTTTTGATAAATATTTGTAATTGAAATTGTGGAAAAAATGTTTTTTTTTTGTCTTAGTTGGTAAACGAGTTTTGTGAAATTTTTAAAATAACTTTGATTTTTTTTTTTATATGTAAAATTTTATAGATAACTAGATGTCAATATTTTGAAGATAATAGTGAAGTATTATTATATGTGAAAAAAAATTGATAATAGTTTGTTTATCATTTTTTTTTCCCATTAAAACATTATGTGATTATAAAGAGATTTTTTGAATTAATTTCTGGTGGTAAATTTTGATTGGTCATTTTTAGATGGTTGTAAGAAGGTATTTGAAAAAGGATTGTTAATATTATTAAAATTGAATTGTGGAAAGTTTGGAAAATTAACAAAATTAGGTGGACCATTTTTATTTTGAGGTGAGGTAAATGGTGAAGAACCAGGAGGTGGATAATTTGTTTTCATATTTGGTGGATTAAAAGAATCTCCAAAAGGAAATGGTGGAAATCCAGGTATACCACTTTTATTAGGTTTTATATCGTGACTTTCTTCCACTCCAAACAAATCATTAGATAAAGTTTTGTTATTTTCATTAATATTTAAATTATTTACTTTTTTTTCAACAATATTTTTTTCATAATTAGTTGATTTAAAATTTTTAATCTCATTATTTACACCTGTTATATCATTATCATATTTTTTTACCACATTTTGTTCATTGACAGGAACTGGCAATGAATTAAATTTTGATGGTACAGGAA